>NC_085046.1:29802832-29893244 GCF_963662255.1 Cinclus cinclus
TCAGTTATTAGGACATTGCACGAAAAGCACAGACCTGTTATCATTATCATCTGATATCCAATCACTTGTTTGTTTGTTTGTTTTTTTTTAAACGAGGACTAATTGTACGATATCTCATAACCTTTACCATGGAGTCTCATGGACCTAAATCCTAAAATAACAACTGTGCACAGAATGCCACCTTGACAGAAGGCAGGTTCAGCTTGTCTGGGAGCTTTAGGCAGGGTTGAAGGCGCAGCCGTGTGTGCAGCCCGCGAGCTGCATCCCAGCCCATCCCTCACAGGCAGAGCAGGGCTGGGCTCAGTGCAAGGCCCTGTTTATTTAAGTCGATACTTTGTCAGGTCCCTGCTGTTCTCCTGCAGAAAAGTGATTTTGGGGAGGGGGGCAGGAAATGCCTTATGGAAACAGGAAGCCCAAGTGATTCATGTGCTGAGGAATGCGGGGCAGGGGGGACAGGGCAGCGCTCCCTCTGTTTTTAAAGGCACTCTATGAATTGATTTATTGTCAAAGAAAATAACAAAGCGAGTAGGGAAATTGTTAAGGAAGCTTTCCAGTGAAACATTTCCTTCATATTCCCTTTTGATATGTTTACCTTGTTTTATAGGTTTACTTTTGTTAAGCTAGTTAAAGATTCATTGTATTAAGATCCCCTTTAATATGGGTAATCCCAAACTGACCTGGACTCCTTGTCAGGTTTTTTTTCTATTAAAAAATATTTATATTTCTAAAGCTGAGGTATTTTAAGGTGCAGTATCTGGTTTCAAAAGAGATAGTTGTTTTGCCAAATGTAGAAACTGTTCTAAAATATGTTATTAGCATGTGTTGTTTACATTATGTTCTAATACTATTCAGTCTCTCCTAAAATGTTGCAGCTTCTAAAGATACATTATCCTTTTTCCTAGAAGGTCTCCAAACAAAGGACTAAATAGTTGCTGTTAACACAAAAGGCCTCAATAGATAGAAAAAGATTTAATTGAGACAAACACAGGTGATTTTTATGTGTGCTGCATATTTGAACAGAAATCTTTCTCCATCCTGGATGAAAAAAAATTACATTTGCATTCAAAAAGCGAAGGCTATTAAAATGAAATTATATGTGTTTCCTATTCTGTATATTTTTAATTTTCTTTGAAATCTGACTTCAGCTTCATCAAAAAGGGATAGTGCATCTTTTAAAATACATTTGGGGAGAAATTTGCAATTGAGAAGAAGTTTTGTACAATATCACTTCAAAGGCGTGTATTCACAGAAGACACAAGATATTTTTATAATGTCATTCAGGTGAGAAACCCCAATATGTTAGTGTACTTTAATTTCATAATCTTTCAAATTTGGATAAAATTAAAAAACCAGAAACTACCTGGAACCAGTGAAAAGGAAAACTGGGTTTAAACAACCACATTTCTAATTGATTATTTTCTCTTACATTTTAAACCTACTGTATTTATTATAATTTACACCCTTAGAGGTGATCTTGTTCTGTGTTGTAAATATATTCTGTTTGTATGTTCCCTTTTTTTGCCTTCTGATATAAGTCTCTTCCTTTCTCAAATAAAGTTTTTTTTTTAAAAGATCCCCTTCCAGATATTTGACTTTGTGTAAATTTGGTAACTTAGTGGTGTATTTGCTTTGTACAATCAAATACGTTTGCTACACATTGTTGAAACAATTTAAACTTTCAGGAACAAGGTTTTTTATTACACTATTCTTACAATAATTACACAAAGTCTTTCTTTTTGGTCGCTTGTTTTACCCTACATCAGCCATTGTAAGTTTTAGTGAATGTGGAATGGTATTGATGCATGCTCATTTTCCCATCATGGCATCTGTCTTGAACACATGATCATACCATATAGGAAAGGTAAAAGCAAACCCCAGTTCCTCAGCTTCTAATTATCCAAAATTCAGATGAACTGTAATAATTTACAAGACATTTCTAAAACCTGCCTAGATGTCTTATCTGAAAATGTGCTTGTTCTGACAACTTTGGCATTCATCAAGGCCTTTGGAAAACTAAAGTCCACCCATAAATATGCTGAGAGATTGGGAATCCATGAACTAGGCAGACATTAAAACAATTTCATGAGACAGTGAAGTCCCAATGTAGGGAACTTCCATGAAGATGTTAAATAACTTTGTGCCATTTCCTGAACTTTGCTTAGGATCTACAGAGAGAGAGCTTGTCCTGCATAGCAATCTCTGTTGCTACAGTGCATGGATTATTACTGCCAAAAGAGTTCAGAAAACTACTGCATTGCAGTTCTTATAATTTCTTTTTATTTCCAAATGCTTTATGCAGCTTTGGTTCTGGTATAACTTTAACTGAAATAAAATCTATGTTTCAACAACGTAAGTACATAACAATAAATAGTTCTGTAAATCAAATTCCATTATTTTCACTGCTATAGCAGCGGTGTAATGTTTCATCAGTAATACAACCCCTAAAAATAGATAAAAGGTCAAGTTTTAGCTGAGGAAAGCTTAAAACCATCATTAACAGTATAACATTGTACTGCTTGCATTATTGTTTATAGTATATTTAGAATTATAGGTCTTTAAGCAAATCATGCTTTCATAACTGGGATTTTATTTAGTGAACTTTTGTTTTAAATACCTGCGTTAGAATTAGAAGAGCAGCCATAAATGTTTTCAATTTACAACATTCCCGTGTTGGAAACTGCACCTAGATTTTTTTCTACATTATTTACCATGTGTCAAAGCACCCATAATGAAGAAAATAAACATAATACAATACAATTCACATGCCTTATTTTCTTCCCAGGATGATGTGCATCTTTTTTTTTTTTTAATGTTTAATCTGTCCCATTGTCCAAAAAGTAAAGCCAGTATAGCTGATAGCTGACAATTTAGAAGTAATTGCCAGTAAACGAAGGAAAGTCCATCATAATATTTACATACTCAGACACACATTACTGAAATGTAGATACTGCAACATTAGCCTTTTTGTCATCTTCTGGCATTAACAAAACAGGATTAAAAGCTGAATGCCTTAGTGAAGCAGGAGCACTTCAGACACTACCACTCATTTGTTCACTATCTTCATTCCATCTTCATTATCATCAAGATCACTAAGACTTACTCCATGATACTTAAGCCAACTATACCCTGTTTTTATCTTCACTGGAATTCTGAGGTAAAAATCTATAAGCAATAGTCCCAAGCAGCAATCTAAAAATGTTTACTTATTTCTCCCCCTTATGAACACTTCACAATTTGCAGCCAAAATTAGCTAAGCCAAGTTAATTTCCTTATTGTATTCTGTCCTGCTAGCAGCATGTCCTACTTATCCACTTAAGAAATGTTTGTTTGATTTTCATTTATTTGTTTAGTTTCTGATTTCCTTATGCAGTTCCCATCATCTGGGTGGTAATGGAGCTTCTGTACCTCATTTCTTGGTGGTAGAATATAGTTTAGAACACCATCTGCTGAATTACTGGTTAGGCAAACAGAAGAGCATCCTGGATGAAATTATCTTCTCTGGGCTGGAGCAATAATACAAGTTATTTTTACAAAATTTTACTGCTCTATTTGATAGGCTTTGTGCTTTTCATTTGGTTTTTATTGTTGGTTTTTTCTCTTCTAATTCAGCCTAACTTGAATTAAAATTCAAACATAAAAAATAGGATTAGCTGATACTGCATAGCCAGTGGAAAATCTGGGTTCCTGAGCCATGCTGTCACTCACACACACACACACACACACACACACACACACAGGGCTGGGAATGTGCATCCTTCAGGCATGTCCCAGTTTCTGGTCCCCATTTGCTGAGCTAGGGTGTCACACTTCTGCTTGTTTTGACTGTGTCCCCATAGCTCATCTAGCCCGTACAGGACAACTTCCCTGGCTGCCTGTGGGGACACACATCTGCTTCAGCCACCCAGGTATTACTAAGGAGCAGCTGAGAGTTGAAGGTCCCCTTAGTAATTTGTAATCATTCAGCAATGTGATTTGCTGTGATAATGGGGGATTTAGTCACTGGAGCTGTTTTGGCAGACCAGATACTTACTTGTAAGTGATCCAGTGCCTTAATTAAGTGAATAAGATGTTTTGAATGTGGAGTCTTTTTTTCATTTATTTTACTTTACTTTACATAGCTGTCTTGAAGTAACTGTGTTGACTCTTGGTGGTACATAGCCCTGAAATAAACTGAGATGGTTTGGAGCATATGATGTTAAAAGTATCCCTCTGTACACTTGATCCTTCCAGGATGGTTACAGCATTTTTTGGCCTTGAGAAGTGCTGTGAAGGGCTGGATAAATGGAAATGTAATTTTTGAGCAATGTCAGACTTATAAATAAACCTGCCCTCCCCTCTCCTCCCTCCTAAATTAGATTGCCACTGTAGTCTTAGCTCAATTCATCTCTCTTTTTGTAGGCTGCCTTAGCTGTTTGCTTTAACTTTGCAGCCAGTAGGAGACACTAACCTTGCACCTTCCTGCCCTTCCTCAAGTCTCTGAGTGCACAGCCTCAATATAACTCCTACACACCGCAAGCTGGCTCTGTGATTTCTGGGATCAAACACAGTGTAGATGGAGCAAGGAGGTGGAGTGCTATGTAGCTCGATTCATTTTGTGAAAAATTTTAATTTATCTACGTGCAGGGAGGCCTCTGAATATTTAACCTGCTTTTTCTCAGCCTTATGCTTAAGGGCTGTTAATTTCTATGAAGTTTCTAACTGTGGTCTTTAAAAACTGTGTTACAGTAAGCATAATTCTTTTTTCTATGCTAATTCTATGTGAAAGTGCATAATAATGTGAATAATTGCAAGTAATTGTTCTTTCCCAAGTAACTATACTTTCCCATCCCCAGCTGGATGGGAAAATGATCCTTTTTTTCAGAAAGCCTCAAATCTATTAACCTTAATAACTGGCAATATTTGTTATGTAATACTTATTAATTTATAATTTTTTCTCCTATTGTAAACTTCCAGTTACAGACAGCAGTAACATTTATTTTATTATATAACCAATTAACTGATTTGTCTGCCTGACCATGTAGCATTACAATGTAACAATATTATTTAATTTTATTTATACCTTCATGGACTAATATTGATACTCTTTTATTTATAGATCCAAGAGATTTTATGCTTCTTTTCCTCTTTCAAAGACTTAGGATATAGCACCTTGATACTTTTTCTTACTGCTCCCATTTGTCAGAGAAAGCAGAATATCAGGAGACCACTGGGGCAACACTAGGCAAAATTCCTTAATCAGGGCTACATAACTAGCATGAATCAAAAGCTTCCAAGTCCATATCCCAGTAATTACCACTGCACATTTTGACAGTTTAGATGATACTACTTTCATACCTTTGGGCAATTTATCATTTCCTGTATTCTACAGCACAGAGTTTCATTAATATTGTTATTGAAGAGGATTATGTGTTCTTGGAAAGTTGCTTCTTAAAATGCTTCATTTTGGATGGAATTCTGTTTGACCTCCCAATGTCTTTCTCATATTGCTAAGTGCACATGCACAAGTTTTCACTTTTTTCCTTCCTTTAAAATATGGGAGTAAGTTAATGCACTCCCCAGTATATTGCTGGCTAAATCTTCATAAAGCTACATTGTTTAATGTCCTGGAAGTGCAGCTCAGCCCAAATGCCTTGGAGACATAGGTGCTCTAATGCAGAAAGCAGTGCATAATCTGTCTCCTCTCATGTTCTGGCCTGTGACCCTTGGATCCCCAGGAGACCAAGGAGGTGTTTCTGTTCATACTGCCAGTATTTCCTCAGCAAAGGGGCTTGTGAAAATTACAGCTATAAGATTGCAGCAGTGCAGCAACGTCAAGGACTTAAGAAGGCTTTGCTCAAGTTGTCTGTAAAGCAGCAAGTACAGCACAGAGGATTCAGTCTCATACTCCTGCCTTACTCTTTTTCTTTTGCTCCCATCAATAAGCAGCTTAATAGTTTTTAGGTGGCAGCCTGCAGATTTTTAAAGCAGATCTGTGTTACTGAACAGACCCAGAAGGAGCACAAGGCAAAGCACTGTTGGGAAATGCTCTCCTGCTGTGTACAGAGGGACAACTACTGAGACCAGCTTCTTCTAAGGGTGTTCTCTTAGATTTTGCTCTACTGAAAATAGAAGTTGAATAGTTACTACACATCAGAGACCATAATTTCATCACTCAACTACTTGACTGCACACAGGGACAGGTGGTAACTGGTTTTCCCTCATTTCTCAGCCATTTTGACACCTTGTCTAAGGGTATCAAAGGCACCCAAACCCAGCAGCACGTCTCTTGGCATCTTCCTTACTTTCTAGAACTTCTTGGCTTTCACCATTTACCTTAATTTGTAGAGGTCTTTTTTTATAGTTTCCCATAAGTTTCTGCATATATTTCACTTTTCTGAAGATACTGACTTTATACAGAGAGCTTCAAATCTTCTACCATTTCTGGCAGAAATGAAAATGGGAGTGCTGAATACAGATGTCATCAGCCCAGGTTCAGTTCAGGGACACCTGATATCCATAGCTCTGGTTTGGCCCTTTCTGCAGGTAATTGTGTCTCACTAAGGATGCTAATTATTCAGTTAAAATATGCACAGCATTACCCTCTGTGCTGTGTGAGTGGTTTTTTTTTTTTTTATAACAATCTCCATCCCTTCTCAGGCAAGCTCTGAGAACAGAAACACTGGCAGCTCAAGACCAAGAAGAAAAAAGGAACAGAAGCAAAATCTGTTCCCACAGCAAGAGGCTGAGAATTACCATGGGGACGGTTACTTACCTGTGTTGATGGATAATACACTAAGGCAGGCTGCTTATTTTCCCAAGTCCATTGACTGCTTTCAAGTTAGATATCACTTTATGTCACTGTCACAGTAGCTTGGACCCTCCTGTAAAAGAAGTTATCATTTCTTTCACCTCTCTGGCCCTTTCCATCTTTACTGAAAGAAAATAACTCAAAGCCCATTAAGTCGTTTTAATTTTCAAGTTCTTCTTTGAGTGCCTTTCAAAACACTTTCAGGCTGCAAAATCAGCTGGCATGGAATGCACTGGGTCAGAGAGGAGGCAGTGGGCTCAGCCTAGCGGGATGTCAGAACCACAAGAGCACAGCTTTTGTGAAGTGCTGTTGCAAAGGTGAGATGCAGGTGGTCACAACTGAGAAATAGTTCCACAACACAGTTTCCTTCATAATTTTTGTCATCAGTACCCAATCCTAGAGGCCGCAAGTGAGAGGATCATTGAATTTGAAAGGATACTGTGAAAGTTAGCTGGTCACTGATAGAACTCAGGGTTTGGTTCTCCTACTGACATGGCCAGCTGCATGTTTAGTGTCATCCCAAAAGGATGAATATAAACTTATAGACAGGTACTTAGAGTGGGTCAGGTACATTAGATAACAAAAAGTTTTGAAGCTCTTGACCAGGGTCAGGATTTTTACCAAGATCTTTACTAAGCTGTCTTACCAGGATCAGCTCTACTGTGTCTACTGTTTGATTACTTTAGCTAGTACTTAAGGAAATCACAAGACAGGGAAATTAATGTTTGATGCATAGCAACTTCTTATTTGTGAAGTTCTGACATTTCCTATTTTTTTTCCTTTTTCTGCTTTAATACATATGCTAAGTATTGAAAAGAATTTTCTGGTGAGTGGTTTATAACTGGAGGAAGATTTGGCAATTTGGAAAGCAGGGACACAATTCCACTGAGATCAGTTGCATTAAACCTGCAGAATCCTGTAAACAAAAACCAGAAATTGATGTCAGGAAGGATATATATATATATATGTATAAAATGTATTTTGCTCTCCTGTGTTCAATCCATTGAACTAAGAATTTGTGCTTAACAAAACAAGGAGATTTTAAGCCGTTCAGCTGACTGCACAACAGAGTGCTCTGAGCAGAGTGCTCTGTGCAAAAGGAGAAGCTGGAAAGTAGTCTCACAACTTGACTCCTATTAGAAACCAGACTCACCCCTCAGGCATTGCCTTCTCCACAGATCTCTGTTACAGTGCTGTGGCATCAGCAGTGAACAACTGGCAGTCATTACTGGTGCTGTGCTCAATCCCTGTGTTGCATAGCTTCTGAAGAGTGCTGTACTGGAGTAGGTCCTCAAGGCTTACAGCAGTTCTTTGGAACAGGGAATAAGTAGAACAGAAAAAATTAAACTGTTCAAGCCCTTTGGTCTGAGTAGGTCAACAAGAGCATCACCAAGGGCAAACCTGAGTTCCTTTAACGTTGGCAGAAGTCACTCTACTGGATTTGATGTTCTGTCAGATGTCTAAGTACAGGATAGCATTATAAGAGCAAAGAAATGCTACCAAGTTCACTCTACAGGCCACTCCTCTATCTCCTCTATGCCACTGAAACAGCTGTGGTGGTTCACAGGGATGGAGGCTCCTCACAGTATAAAACTTGTGTTCCTAAAGGGGGTAATGCTGGAAAAGCACCGAAAGATGAATGACAGAGCTGCAAAATCAGAACAATTATACCCAAAGCTACCACAGTGTTTTTCTCCTTCAGTAATTAACTCCTGCCCAGAAGCTTCTCCAGCCCCTTCTCCCTCCCTTGCCTATCCATGTAGGTGTCCCCTGGTGTACCAGCCCAGAACTCTGGCAAGTTCTCTGGATTTGTCTCACATCTGACAATCAGAGGATGTAAGAGATCCTCTTGGGAAGGGCTGTGAGCCTTTAGGTACCCCTGCTTTACACACATGCTCAGCCAAGCCCTGGTGGGGTTGGCTCCTGGCAGGGAAGATGCAGTGGCTGGAGCCCAAAGGCGCTTTGTGGAGCAAGGAGGGCAGATGCAGGGGTGTCCTTTCCCGGGCTGTGGGATGGCACAGTGAGGAATGCTGATGGGAGATAGAGGAGGTGAAGCAGCAGCAGCAGTGAAACATGTTACAGATATCTGGTAGTTGGGCTTGAGAGCCCTCCTCGGCTCAGAGAGCAACTCTGTCCTCTTCTGGGAATGATGACATCACTTCAGCCAGAGGCTCCAGATTTCTACCTGCTACAAGATATTTTTCCCATTGTCCTTGTTCTCAGAAGACAGCATGGTACTGGGGATTGCCTTTTAACAGACTGGTTTAACCCACTCTATAAAAAGTTCAGGCTAAATAATTTAAGTTGCACTGATCCTTTCAGGGGATAGAAGAGTTCAGGCAGTTAAAGAAAGGTTAAAAAAAAGAGTTCTCCCAGCTACTACCCAAATGAGCAGTTAGTCTTTGCTGTCCTGTCAATGTTGTATCCTTTAATTAGATTCACTATTAAACAAATTTTACTGATCAAACAATGGAGATTAGTTATTTAAAAAGTATTCAATGGAATAGAAGAAAAAAGTCTCGATTTCTAATTCTCTGTACTGGCTACCTCTTGAATACACTTTAATAACTTGAGAAATACCATAAAGTATAAAGATTGAAGCAAGAGTATCAATGTTTTTTCATCTTCTACACTAATTTCCAAAAATAAATTGATATTTATTTTCCAGCTGATGCTCTTATTTTTATTTAATTTAATTGAATCAATTAACAAACTTAATACTCATGGCTCATGGGTAGCTTAGTGGTGGATCTAAAATCAGAAACACTGAAGTTAACATTGTTTCACCTCTGAGTTTTCTGAGTCAGGGAGATAGATAAAGGGAGGATAGAATATCTGAAATGCTTATAAAATTATCCAGTATATATTTCATCAGAAAAGGGCAAGTTACATTTTAAATTTCTTTTCAATTAACATCTTTTCATGTGCTGCAATGGTTTTCTCTGAATTCTCAATAATCTTCATATTAAGAACATTTTGCAGTCTTCAGAGTTTCTCATTTATAGGAAGTGTTCTGTATTTCACCTCCTAAAAAATCCCAAGGATTGGGTGTTTAAATGTGTCCTTAATTGATTAACAGCTTCTTCCAAACTGATCTGTGGCCTTTTCCCTATTGTACAAAATCATTACACAACAGAAATACCAGAGATTTGATTTGGCATCATCAACCACTGAAAGATGAGTTGGAAATAGATTAGCAAGTGTTCTAGTTGATCTTAATTATGTAGTGACAAGTAAATTCAAGGATGACAGATGATCCCACTGACTAGTAATTCTTCTGACTATATTATGGCATGGATAAACATGTTGGCATTTCTAACAACTGGCCATGAAAACAAAGAAATTTGAGTTGATACTGCTGTGGGAAATACAACAGAAACAAAAATTCCTTTTTAATACATGCTTTGAGTATGTACAGCTTGCCTAAATCTTGTAAAAGACTGACAGGAATATGCTAGGTTCTCAGTGTGGAAGATAACCAAAATGTTTCTCTTCACTTTACTGGGAGGGTTTTATTTTCCCCCTGATTTGGAGCATCAGCACTACCCTCCACTGTAAATCCAGTAACGTATCTGGAATGTTCACACTCTCAGGGCATTTTAAGCTCCACCTTTATTAATAAATAAATAGGGAATTAACTTCTGTGGCAATTTAGACTAGTGAACAAGCCAGGGAGCCTTGTTGAATATGCTACTATATCCCCTTTATTTTTGTGGGCATCATGCATTTTTAGAATGGATATACATTTCCCTGAACCAATGTAATATAAAAGATTTACTGTTACAGTTTGTGTGTGGCCAGGCAATGGCATATGGAAAACATGTTTCCTGCTATTTAATTTAATTACTCTAATCACGTGCCAGCCCCGGGCATGTCATTCTGGACCTCTGAGGCTCTTTGTCTGTCAAAGAGATGGACAATATCTTGGCTTTGTTTAGTTGCTCTGCAGGCTGCAGATAAAACCACTGAAATACTGACTGTTTGTTTAACCAAAACTTTGCATTTTAACCATTTGGCTTTGATTTTTATTTTTTTTTTTACAAGAAAAGATGACATTTTGGCCTTGGTGAGCTGAAAAAGGAAATATTAAGGATTTGAAGAAGAACTGTCACTTTCAGGGCTTAATAGATGAAAAAGAATACTCTAGCCTTCTAGTCAGAAATCAGCTTTGTTAGCAGAAACTTAAGACGCACATCGCTGTTATTTTAGAATTGCCTATTAGCAAGGGCAGCTGGAAAAGTCCTGTTTATAACTGCTCCTTTCTAATATGGTTAGCCCTTCATTCAACAGTTCCAGTAGATTTTTGCTTCTTTCATCTCAATAGTTGAAACTGTTATGGGTGAAACAACTAATTAAGATTCCATAGCAAATACTTATACCAGTGTTGTTGCAGCCAGGAATAAATTAGCTTTCATGTTAACCCAATACTGTTATTTTTATGCAAGAAATATCTGCAAATGACACCTTTAAGTCTTTCAACAAAAACTGAAGAGCAGATAGAGTACTCCGTTCATATTATAAAACCCAAATCTACAGAGAAATTATCCCACACTTAGCCTCAAGTGTATGCTCAACACCACTACTTCCTTCACTTGCAAGCAAGTACTGTACCTTTTCCTGCAACCAGGATGTGTTGCTAAAGGATTTAAGTGTATGAGTATTTAAAAAAATAGTATTTAAGACTGTATGAGGCTACTATTTCTAAAAATCATGTTGTCAGAAGAGGAAAGAATAAGAACCATCTTTTAAACAAATTCCATTTTGTAAGGTATTACTTGATATAGAAAGACTTGCCAACTCATATTTTTGGAAACTATTGAATAAACTTCAGTTAATATGTTTCAGCAATAAATTAATATACTTCTTTATGCAGTAGTGTGCCAGCATCCTGCCACAGTAGTTTTTGAGCTATATAATGTGGAAGAGGATGGGTAGATGAGCTAAGAATATGTTCTGAAGAAATCTGCATCATGAGAGGGAAACACTGATGGGATGACATCAACATGGATGCATTAAAGAAAAATGTCCATCCTAACAGTTTATTTAGTTCTGATATTTCTCCAACTGGCTTTACTTTGTGTTCTAGCTGAATCAATGAGATATAATAGGTAATATTTCCTCTAAAGTGTACAGTACAGCAATGCAAGAATTAAAAATGTTTTTTACTATGTGCTGAATTACAGCTCCTGTCCCCTTTAGCTTCGAGCTAACCACTAGATGACACTACTTCCCACTTACTTAACAGGTGTGGGCATATCTTCCAGTCTCCTCATGTAACACTTAATATATTTACATGCTTCTCCACCAAAGAATTTCAATAAGAACATTATACAGGAGTTACCTTCACTACTATACATTTTGATGAATTTTCTGTAGATACACATAGGTATTTTGGTGTGTGGATGAAGGGGTACACGAGTAGTGCATGTGTCTTTGCATTTATAGACAAAACGTAACTCACTGTGTGAGTGGAGTCTTTAGGGTATTGTAACTTAGCAAGTCTTGATGACAGCTCTACATAAAAGAAACCAGAGGAAGTCCAAGAAAAACTTAATAGGCTGGAGTTTGTGGAGAACATTCCCCTTATCCCCTAACTCCTCCCCTCCCGCCCAAAGGAAAAAGATACAGTATTGGCTTCAGTAGTGTGATTCTGAAAAGACTGGGCAGGGAGAAAAATATCCCACTGAGGAGTCAGGCAAAAGTATGCTGCACTATTCAAGTCCAAAAATGACAAAGTGTGAGGAGAGAAGAGAAGCACTGTCATGTATATCCATAAGGCATCGGCTGCTGCGGTTTTTGAATTAGGAAGAATGAACTTTCCAGAAGGATGTGTGGAAAGAATCCCACGTTTTTAAAAGCCTGATTTCCAGAAATTCAGAAGCTCCAGACTACTTGAAAAACAGATCCTCCAAAGTTACATTTATGCTTCTCAATTGCATGCATGAGAGCATGAGGATATGTAAGTGGAATAGCACCTTCAGATACATTTTTATTTGTGCCTGTGTCAACAAGCATCTTGTTTTCTTAATATTAATTTCAATGATATATGACCCATTTTCCCTATATGTGCTATAACTCTAATAAATGTGGTGTGTGATATACTTAAAGATTATTTTAAAGGGCTATACTAAAACTTGTCTTCCAAATCAGTTTGTCAATTGTTAGTTAAAACAATGTACTACCCATAGTCAAATTAAAAGTAAGAATTACCTTTTGGTTTAAAAATCTAAATTTGAAATATTATAAATCTGCTTAATTTTTCACTTATTTTAATCCTGATTTCCCACAGCTGTAGCAATGTGGGTTGGCTACATCTTTATCTCCTATCACATTAGCCATGTACTTCTGCACTCCTGTTGAAGTTGCCCTGGAAGCAGGGAAGGTGAGACTTCTTGCCTTGGAATGATGCTATTCCCCATTTCTATTTCAAATTCTATCAAAACTCATTTTTTAGCATATTTTTTTTTTCTGTTCTAATGCAAAGAACTGCTAGTAAAGTGCAATGACATCTTGGTGTCATATGAAGTCTACTTAGTGTCTATCTAGTACCAGATCAGTGAGGAAAGTATTTTTGCTAACAAGCTATTTGCTTTATATCAAGTCTATTTCATAAGAGACAGAAGTCAAATTGCTGATTTGTGGCATTTCAAGAAGTTCCAGGGCCTTAATAGTGTCAGTTTTGCTGTCTCTATGCAATAGTTCAGTTAATGCAACATCTCCTGTAGTTCTGTTGAATGTTTGAGAATTGAATTTACAAATAAAACCTTTCCCATTCACAAATAATTTCTTCCAGCTTACAACAGTGCAAGTCCATGCTCCCTATAAGAGAGCAACAATATACCATAAACAGCACCATACGTGCAAAATTATGTTTTTAAGTAATTTGTCAACAAAAAAGAGATATGTTTATCTGTTTGCAGCCAACAAGCTAACTAGATCCATGTAAGAACTTAGATTTTTCTCCACAGCTGAAGTATGCTCAAGTCCACAGAAACAACAATGGCTGGAATCAAGGCTACCTAAATTGCAACCATAAGCAAAGTAATCAAAATCAAAAATATGGTTTTACCCTGTACATGTGATATTTGGACCAGTTAATTTATTGGGGATTATGGATCTGAGGATAAAATAGAACTAGTTTTAAGCATAAAATGAGAGAAAGGCTGAGAAGTAGGATGTTAGCCAAAGGTTTTGCTTGTTTATTAAAATGCTGCAATGCATTTAATCTAAACAAGTGTAATTACTTTTTCAGACTTTGATTTCCTCTGCAAATCTGGTGCTTTTACATTTAATTTAGACAGGACATTTATGTGAATTGCTTCTTTTCACCAATTTCCTACATTTCTTAAATTTGTCAATGAACATGTTTGAGCAAAACCTGCTTAGCAAGAGAAAAAGTTCTCCTCTATATTCTGAGTTACACACAAGCTCCAGGAAGTTTAGCTGGAGCATACAAAAGCAGACAAAACAAGAAAACAGCTTATTTTCAGACTGGAACCTGGAGCTTGCTGCAGTAAAAACACCCTGTTGATGCATGTGCTGCCTGAGTAGAGAAAAATTCCCTGCTCACTCTGATAATAAAAGCACACAGTGTGAACTTTTGCATTGCTTTTGAAGGGGGAGAGATAAAAACGTGGTTTCAAGGCATCTTTGTTCTCTCCTTCTGACAAAAGGGCTTTAAGTTATAGCGACCCAAAAAAATGCAGTACTGTGGGGATAGTCTCTTCCCTTTCTCAGGGCTGGGAGGGAGGCTTAGGAGGAAAGCAGCTTGGTTATACCTGCAATGCTTGTGGAAAAGAAATTATGATTTAATGATGTTTCATTCTTGCCCTGTAGCAAAGGAATTCTTGTTAGCTGGATCTGACATGGGGCAGGAAAAATAAAAAAAAACCAACAAAAAAAACCACCTTTCTCCAAGTAAGTAGAAAGGCAGCAGAGTAAAATCATGCAAGTAATCAAATGGATGTGAGCCAGATTCAGGAAGTGGAAAGTAACCTATGCAGCTTTGCACAGCCCTGGAAACCAGGTATTTATAATGTCCTCCCTCCCCTCTCACTCACGGGTGTGACTGAGGCAGTAGGAGCTAGCATTTTGGAGCAGTGCAAATGCTGATGGAGGGAATGAAGCCAAATACTCTGCTGTGAAGCTGCCTTCGTGTCTGCAAGGACTCTCGAGTGCCTTTTGACAGTTGCTGTGAAAGCTCTGGCCACATAATCCAAAGTCACTGCATTTCAGTTATCATTTTAATTGCCTTGTTGAAACTTCTGCTTCCATACTAACAGATTAGAACAATCCACCGTGTTATAAACCTCATCATACTCTCAACTCAAATGTATAGTCTGGAGCAATGCAGTTCAAAAACATGTTTTAAACTGAGCATGTATCAGTGAAGTAGATAATAAGGAGATTTAAAAAAAAAAAAGGAGAATAATGAGAAAAGGAATAAGGGAAATGGCATATTGCTCCTTCTGCAAAAAGGAGAAGAAAAAAAAATAAAAGAATGTACCCTTCTGTGCATAGGTATTCAGGGAGTTTAGAGCAAGGAGTTGTTAGGAGTTACTACTTCCCCACACCTCCAGAAGTACCAAGAATTCCTTTTAAAATAACCTGAAGATGACACTATTCAGGATTAAAGGAAGCTCTATGACAATTCAGTGAGATTTTGTTCTCAATAGAGATTAATTTTGTCTGGCATTTTCAAATCTACTTTTTACCTAAGACAGCAATGATGAGGTTCTTCCTCTACATGGAACCATGTGGTGAGGTTTCCTGCAATGGTAAGGCATGTTTCTTAGCTCACAAGGAATGTCAAAGACCACACAGGAAAAACAAACAAACAAAACCATGAAAAAACCCTAAACCAACACCAACAAATTGTCAAGAAAGAAAAAAAGCAAAAGATACAGAAACAGAAAAAAAACAGCAGCAGATACAAAAAAATCGAGAAATGGCTCCAGCAAGCTCAAGCTTGCTAGAAAGAAGCTTATGAATGTTGAAAAATAAAAGATATTAACTTCATGAATTTCATATAGGAACTATATGAAACTATTTCTGTGAAACGTGTTACACCTACAGCACAATCCCTTTCTAGCAGTTGCTCATTTTACTAAGATCATTGTAATAGCTGGTTCTATGCACTTGAGGTAGCCAGCAGTATTCAAGGCAAAAGATTTATAGTTTGCTCTGGGTATAATGGTATGAGAGGAACTGGCTGCCAAAAGGGACTGTGATTTGAAGAGGGCGCCTTTGGTTTGGTAGGTGGTGTATTTCTTCTGTGGCTGGAGTTCAGTAGACAAGTTGTTTGATGCACTGGCCAACGATAACTGTCTTGGGAGAGGGAGAAACCCAAATCTTCCAAGTTTCAAGGAGAGAGCAGAATGAAGTACTTGGGTATGTGGAAAAAAAAAAAAAGAGATGACAAACTCCGTGGCAACATGAAGTAGATCAACTCATGGGGCACTTTGTGGTCTATCACTTAAAAAAATAAGATTTATTGACCCCCAAATCATGGTAATTTTTAGTACTAAATGGACCTCTTTTGAAGACTAAGCTGCTTGAGAAAAGGAGACAGTAGTTTTGGAATGGAGCCCTCAGCCTTAGAAATAACACTGCTGGTTTGGCTCTGCTTCCAATATTGTTGCCTAGTTTTAAAGCTTTTCAGCAGGACTTCGCTTCAGTCTGGTGATCAGCATGAATCACTGTGGAGCAGATTAACACAGTGTTTTCCCAAGTGTCTAATCTCATTTTAAAATCAGAATACAAACAGCAGCAAAGCATCCTTAAAACCCATGGAGTCCTAGGAGCAACCTGAAATTCAGCCCCAGCAGGCATTCACATTACCACTGGGCTCCATGGCTTCACTTGGGTGATCCAAAATTCTTGGAAAGTTCTGACATTTCTGCCTTGACCTAAAGTGTTACCTTTGCATGCTGAGTGCAGCTCTTGGCTTGCCTTTGAGAGTGGTGTTATATGTATAATATCTTATCCTCTAAATCCTGCCTGCTGAGTGGATTCTTCCTTTCAAGCTCGGTTTTTATTGCTAGAGGGAGAGTTTTTGGAGGAGTTCTGTCTCTATTTTTCTCTTTTTCTTCATGTTTTTTCCTGCTATTCTAACAGTCCTGGAATCAAGGAAGAGCTTTGTGCTTTTGAACCAGCGTGAGTCCTTCCAAGAGGCAAAGGCTGAGAGACACTGATTGAAAGTTTGCTAAACAGTTTACACACCTCTTCAAGGAGACGAGACTAGGCAAATGCAGATTAAATTCCTTCTTTTCAAATTAACCAGAAAATTCTCTTCCTGTTGCTGGATTTGGCATTTTTGACATCAAGAGATTAATCAATATAATTTAAACAAACAGATAAACAAACAATACCTGTGGCCCAGGTATGAAGATTAGGAGATATAAAAAGATCAAGAAACTATAGCAATAAGTGATTTGAAATCACTGATGCTGAAGAAACTGTGTGCAAAAAGTGGCAAAGGTAAATAATGTGGCATCAACAACAAAGCACGTGTACATATGGAGGCATTAAACGTGCTTCAGCACAGTTCAGGTCATTGACCATCACAGCAGACAGGAACCCCTGTGAAGTAACTTTAAGCTTAAAACCACAAATGTGCTTAGACCTCTATTTTGAAGACACCTATTTGTCTGTAAGTGTGGGGCTTAGTTCCTCAGAGGTCCATGCAGCTGATGCAAACGAATTCTCTGGGATCTTACAAAAACATTTTTTTGTTTACTTCAGTATGCAGAAACAATAACAGAAGAGTTCTTGTTAGAGGGGAGTCTGTATAAGTGATGGTGGGGACAGCAGGCCCATAGACTGAGGGTGAAGATGCATCACTGTCCTAAAGGTACTTTATAGACTGAGGATTATTATATAGCTCTCTGTGTATTGGGGGTTGATAGATTTGTTTAAACAAGAAGCAACAATACTAAAATTGGTATGAAAATTTCCCATCCTTCTGTAACAAAAGAATGAAGTGCGAGTTCCTTAAAAACATATAATATAAAAAATTACCAACAGTATTTTGAATATATTATAAATTAAAATGAGCACAAGTTTTCTGCATGCCACTCCACTGCCTTTTCTCATGTTACAGTTAGGTCAGAACTAAAAAAGATACAGGGACTGTAGTAAGTACCGTAATATAAAATTATATGTTGATTTTTCCATGGGCTATTAATATCTTGTTACTGTGAAACTGTACTGGTTGGTGGTTTCTGGCTTAGTGGTATTTGGCTTGTAGGTAAAGGAAAAAAGGAAAAAAAAAATAGAACAAGACCACCTCCGACATGAATACTGACCTCCAACTGCTATTTTATGTAACTTAGTTTTGGTTATTTCCACATTTTTACATTTAACAGAAATTAAATAGCACCATATTTTCTTCGTTTGTGCACATTTTTGTGCATGTTCAAAATAGTATGTGTGGAAATACTTTTATCTCACAAGTTTCACTAGTAGCAACATCAAGACTCTCTTAACTTCTGGATCCCGGTTGGAATTCCAAGGGACATTCCAGTGGGCAATAGAGCAGAAGATGTAAAATTGCCAGTAAGGGGGAAGAGAAGAATTTTCTCTCACAGTCACAGAGGAGTGTGGAAAAAGTAGTGTAGGAGTGGTGCCTAATGTGTTCTCCCAGGGCAATGCCTCTAGACACTCTGAACACACAGTCATAATCCAACCTGCTCTTCTTCCCCCCTCTTCCTAAATTGCTAAATTTCTAACAACAAAATGGTGAGGAAATTCCATTTTTTTTTCTTTAAGACAAATTTCCATTTGAATGGGAAATTACTCAGAATTAGGAGACTGAAAATGTTACCACATAGCTTGTAAAGGTTAGCGGTATTTAGTTATTGATATAAAAACCTTGGTGAGGGACTCCATTTGCAGGGGGTTGCTAATAGAATACAGAACCTTTCGCCTTTGGGTCACTAGATCAAATCTGTCTCTTGTGGATAATGAGCAAAGTTCACCACAATTTTAGTTTTCAGTGCCTTATATAAATTATATATATGTAGAAACTAGAGATGGAAAAGATTTGTTACAGCTTGCAGTCTATCCCCCTGCCAGTAAAGAACTATGCTCTCTAATGTATTTCCCTATTACAGATTTTCCAGTTCCTAGTTGGTCCTGTCCACCCTGCAGAGTAAAGCAGCTGGTATTAATTGATATGTGAGTTTAACTGGGTCCTGGTGAGCTCCCCACTCTGACACTGCAGCTGCAGGAGGAATTTGGCAATCACCCCTCTGCTACCTGCCTCCATGGGAGCATGGAGTGAGCAGCAGCCCAGGGAAGCTCCCATATCCCCCCGCTGCTGCTTGGCATGGGGGAAGCAAGCAAAAGTCTCAGCTCCTCCCCACCTTGTGGAAAATACCTTAAAATACAGGAGGATTACTGAATCTCATTTTCACTGCCCCTTTAAAGCCTGACCAGTGTCCCTTCCATAACCAAACAGCTGCAGGTCATAGTTCTAAATTGTCAGGCTGATGGATTAGTTCGGGTAGCAAAAGGGAAGGCCAGATATTAGTTTAGACATTGATATGGACTAAAATTTTCCCAAAGTTTGGAAGAGATTTGGGAGCTTCAGTAGGGCTTCTTTTTGATTTAAATGAAAAGGTTTGAACCCTATTATCTTTTACAGCTTCCATTTACAAATGATTAACTATGTTGCAGAATGCCCATTATGAAGTGCTAGGGACTGGGTACTGACAGTATTAAGGTTAGTTCTTTTAGGGTATTTAATGTCTACTGCTGGCTATAGTGCTATGGATGCACATGGTATTTGAAGGCTTAAAAAATACAACACAAAACACGCTACAAAAGAAACCCAAACATACAAACAAAACAAACAAAAAAAAACCCCACAAAACCTGGTACAGTGACCCATTCCAAAGCCAAATAGACAAGTAATAATTAAGACAGCTTTTATTGTCTAGAAAAGAGTCCAAATGGGATTACTTTGGGCTACTTTAACTTGCCCACCATTGAGTGCCTCAAGGTGCAAGTTACAACAGTGAGACAGCTAGAATTTAAGTGGGATTTCCTCAGCACTTCTAATTTTGGCCATATGTGCCTGTCCCACAAACTTTATAATCCAATGCTTCCTGCTAAAATTCTACTAGTATAAATGCAGCCCTCAAAGTATCAGAGTATTTTTAGCAAGAAAGCCGAATGAACTTTGTTGCTGTTGCTCCCTCGGTGACCCAAAGCCTGAAGTGCCAGCGCGGGTGACGTGTTGGAGCTGCCCCTGCACGGAGGGATGTGCTGCTGCTGGCAGGTGCTGCAGGAGCTGGAGGGGCAGAGCTTGCTGCTGCTGCGTGGCCACAGCTCGGGACTCCCAAGTACCCCATAAAACACCAGTTTCTCTATTCACAGTGCAGCTAACAACTGCTGTGTTGCCAGAGTTACCTTATTTCTGATATTCACAGTGCCACAGTTTCAGCTGCTGATAAAATTCAAGTGATCCTAAAGGAAGATCCTTTGGGATTCAGAAAGTTTACCATCAGGTGATTTAAAAGGGAAGGATTTAAAACAAAAGAACACCAAATAGGAGCACAAGCAGTAAATCTACAAAAGGGACACTCCACAATTTCCTTCCAAGGTAAAAAAAAAAAAAACAACAAAAAAAATACCAACAACCCTGTGTTGTGAAATGTCTTCTTAAAGACAGATTTAGAGAATGAAATTGAGGGTTATAAACCTGTAGCCAAGAAAAGCAAGAAACACTGGAATGTTGGTAACCAATTGCAAGCACAGGATCCAAGCAAAACATCTTGAATTGCTGGTACTGTAATAAATTACAGTTTTCACTTTTGTATTCTGCAAGTGAAAACAGCACTAAGTCAAGCTCGAGAGAAGGAAAGTAAAGGATGACCTTTTTAATTCACCCGCACCCATTACAAGTAGAGGAACTGCAACATGGAGCAGTGAGAAATGAAAATACAATACCCATCATTGTGGGAAGGGACAGATTTGGCTCCCATGAAATGGGGTTCCTCTGTTGCTGAAGAGTTAATTGCCAGGTAGCAGTAGATGAAAGCCAAACCAGGCTCTGGGATGGTCTGCTGTGGTGGCTGTTATCTCATTTTCTTCCATGGATTAATTTTCCCCTCTTTAACTTTAATTAGATAAAAGTCTAGGGGCGGGAGGTGGCCCTGGAGTGCTCAAAGGGCAAGAAATGGTCAAGAGCTGTTTTCTCTCAAACTTTGATTAGCCTATTTGATAAGTGATACTAAGCACCCCAATTGGTTAATGAAGGAGGGGTGCCCGTGAGGTAAGTGGCTGGGAAATTTAGCCTCCCCCACAAGGATGGTGAGTATGTAAACTTCTGTCCTTCAGTTAGGTGTCTACCGTGGTTAGGAGTAAGGGTGATTTATATCCTATCTGGGTCCTGGAGTGTATCTACATTGATTGACTCCCTTGATCTTGACATCAGTCACTTCAGCTTTCAGAGAAAGGGGGAACATAAGAGATAATGAAAGCTACATTAAAGAAGACCTTAACATTTATGTAAACGTTATTCTATCTTCAAAGGCAGAACTATCTTTCAACAGAAAGGAGAACTATCTTTCAACAGAAAGGAGATTTATTTCCTAGTTGAAAATATTAGAAAGTGGCAATATATTTAATATCAAACTGCTAACATTGGTGCTTGTCTCAGCCTTCAGGCTTTGCCTCTTGTTTCTTGACTAAACTGCATTATAGTCAAATTTTTAGTGCATACTGCTTGCAAGTACTGATGCAGACACGCTGGTGACTTGTGCAAAGATACACCATCCTCTCCCAGTGAGGAAAACAGGGAAGAGAGAAAGACAAAATTAAAAGTTTAAAAAATAGAAGCAGAAATGTAGAGGAAACAATTTGGAAAGCTCATGTTACTTTGTATAAAATGTGGGGCTTTTATACAGGCAAACCCATGGCACTATAAACCAGAAACATTCAAACTTCTGAATAAAACTAAAATGCACTTCTCAAATATTCCCCTAGGGAATATCACCTAAATAGTAAGATTTCCCTGTCTGGTTTCCAGCCTCCCCTTAGCCTGGAGAAGAGGTGGCAGATTTGGGGCATGCTGGGGCAAGGAGAGAGCCTGGCAGGAGCTGGCAGTGTCCTTTCTCCATGGAGTGTGCCTCCTACCAGGCTGCTGCAGCATAAACATCAGTGAAAGGATCATTTTCAACAATGCTGAGCAGAAATGCTGTAGTTTGTACAACTGAGAACTGGGGCCACATTATCACCATGAGAGGCTGAAAAAGTTCTCAGACCTTTCTGAGTAAATATGTCTAACTCTGCTACAGAATACCAAGACATTCACAACATCAGGCAGCAGGAAAAGTGGATGAGAAACTGTTATTCAGAAAATTCTGCAATATTAGATTTGGGAGCTTTTGCTGTAGTTATGAAGAGATCAGTTTAAAACATGCAAGACTTTGGTGAGGTGTTTTTTTTAGGTTTGGGGTTTTTTGTGGTTTTTTGTTTGTTTGTTTGTTTTTGAGTTTCTGTGGGGTTTTTTGGGTTGGTTTTTTTTTTTTTTGGTTTTTTTGTTTGTTTGGTTTTTTGTTCTTTTTTCCACCATGAATAGTGAAATTCTGAAATTCATTGCCATGGAAGATTTGAGAATGATCAGTACAAGACAGGATTAGACAAATTCATGGACAACAGGGTTTTAAGCAGATATTAAAGGAAAGAGAGAGATGTGCCTCTAAGATCTACAATGTAGAAGTTCTGGGTACTGGGAGGTTATGAGAGGAATAAATTAGAAAGAGTAACAATGCTCATGTGCTCTCACTAAATAGCATCTCCTACTGTCAGAGACATTATTGGCCATGATGGACTGGCCTAATGCAGTAAGGCATTTCTTATATCCTTATTATCATAAATCTGCTTTGGCTCATCTATTCCTTCAATCATAGCCAAACTTACATTCCTATATTAAATGTCTGTACTAGTTTTCTGTCTAGCTTTAGGGCAAAACACTTTTCTGTTTCCTTTTCCTTGAGCCATGAATTATCTTTGTCAAACAAATAGTCAACAATACAAGCCTTTTCCCTTTTTAGCTATGGGTCCCAAAAAGCTTCAAATCTATCTTCACAACATGCAAAATACACTGGTATTGTTGGCTAATATAGTGTTGTCAAAGCTAGCCTGAAAGTGCAGTAAAGTTGTAACTTAGGGTAAATTAAGAGACAGAAAATTTATAGCCCAGCATCATCTTATTAAATATATCAAGAATTAGGACTAGTATATAAGGCTGAGTAATTAAGGGGAAAAAAAAAATCTATCTGTGGGAAGTTTCTGTATTAAATAGTATGATTTTAGGCAGAGGGCACGAAAATAAAGCCTTACTTGCTAAGTCCTCTCTGTGATGTTTGGTAAGCAGCAGGCATAAGACTTAATATTTGCACTCCAAATGGAATATGATCCTCTGTCTGGGAGAACTGGTCATTAATATGTAACCTGCAGAGCTGGGGTATTTCTGTGGTAATTAATAATTTCTTTGCAGTGAAAATATTAGCACAAGAAAAATACATAGCAAGGTGAGAAGGAAGAGGAAGTTTTCTTTCACTCAAACACAGAAATGTAGAATTACACAATCTGAAGGAAAAACTTTAATTTATGAGTAATAAGAGGTCATGGAATGGGAAGTATGCTAAACAAGGAAAGCATATATATGGTCTTCACAATCTTATAAGCCATATCTTTTACTCAGATAAAGGAAAATGAAAGGGCTGGTATCTTGCCTAAATCCAAAATGACATGATCAGAACAAGGTAGCAGGAAGTACAAATTATTTCTTGGACACTGTTTCTGGACAGATAACATCTACTGAGTGATACCTGTAATACTATGCTAGTTCTACTATATTCCTTCACACCTTTTTTTTTTTTCTGCAGAAGGCAGACAAAGCTGTTAGTGCTAGCCTCCCCCTAAAAGCACCTTTAAAAAAACAAATCTGAGAATCAAAGCACAGTCAAGATGGCAGAAAAAAAATCCTCTGCAAAGAGCTGCTGCCGAGCTGTCTCCCCTGTGTTAAGGAGGTTGAGCTGTACTTGACTTTGAGGTTTCAGCACTCCCACTTCCTCAGTCTTAAATAAACAGTATTTTCTGGCAAAACAAAGAAAACCACACCTGACTTTACATTCATACCTGTGATTTCCCCAGGTCCACAGTGTTATGCTGTGAGAAGAGAGAGCCCATGAGCATAACTCCCCAATGGATTTACTGACTTATTCTTACAGAAGTTAACAAGCATGATTCCTGCACTGGAGCTGCTGAGCTGAGAGATAATATCTGTACAGACATTACCAGCCTCTAGATCGAGATTTTGGATTCTTCGCTTAGTGACCAAAAGTCCAGACTCACAGAGCAATTCCTAAATTGCAGTCCAAAGATTCTTAATTGCTTGCTACAGGGCAGGCAAATCCCTGTCACCAGCCATCAGGACATCCACTGGGCAAACAGCCCAGCTAAGCAAATAGTTTGGCTTAACATACACACAAGCCCACAGCATTAGATGAGAACCACACGTGTGCATAAAATCTGCTCTAGGTGAAAATGCCTACAGAAAACTCTGTTCATGCTTTGTTAGGGTATAGCGAGTACTCAAGGTGATAAATCATCTCTGTTTTTCCACCCATCCTCCCCCAGCTGCACAGTGACTAAATACCTCTATCAACCAAGCTTTAAGTCAAATCAAGCTTTTAAAAATTCCTCTTTTTTAATGCTCTAACATGCATGGGTTCACAAAATTAAATTATAAATTTTTTATCTGTTTGGGATCAGCCCTGTTTCCTCCTCCTTGTGTTTACTTTCCTTCAGTAGCTTACATCAAAATGTTTTCTGGAATGCTGAGACTAAGTAAGTTATGCTTAACTCAATATCTAATATAAATAGCCCTGGGGAAGCTCCAGCAGCACAATCATAAAAGCTACAGTTTCTTTTAATAGCTTGCCACACTTTGCTGATATAGTATTTCTCTAATCACCAATCTTTACGTGCCTTCCTGACCTTGGAGCTCTCTGTCCAACTGACTTTGTTGTATCAAAGGCTTGTGTCATTGGAAGAGTGAATGGCTTTCATTTTTCTCCCTGAAACTTCCGGTTCCTGGCATCTGCAAAGAATTATTCCAAGCAGTGTTTTGCTGCCTTGCGGCCACTGCCCTGTAGTGGCCTGACTGATGGAAGTGACTTTTCCCAAAAAGGTTAGTGGTTGGGGCTGGTGACGGGCAGGCACCGCAGCTGGTGCACAACCAGCCCTGCTTTCTCAGCTGATTTTGTCTGACCATTGGGCTACCACAACCACACATTACAGCAATTCTTTTCTGGGGCGTTTTGGGAGGGATTGAGTAAGTAGGTTATACACTGTTTTATAGGGGACTAGAGCAATAAACAAAAGCCTTCCTATTACAGCAAAGGTAATCTAAATTTAAAAGCTTTTGTAGAAGTTATCACTGCATAGTGACTTTTCTTTACTGAATCTTATACTGCATGAATATCCAAAACCCACAGTTGTGGTGCTTTGTTTCCAGGTGATGAGAATGTTGGTGGCTGGGTCCAGAGTCTGAGTTATGATTTGTCTTTTAAAACTGGATTATTTTTCTCTGTACACCCCTCCCACCTAGTTTCTCTTCTCTCACATTTTCCCCTTTTGCTCTGGTTCCTTATACTTAACTCTATTTTTTAAAATATGAAATGCATTTGCACCTATATATATATTATGCTGAAACCAACTAAATGAAACTCAGTTTTTTCCTTTAATTTTTTTTTGGAAGGGGGGGGTTGGGGAGGCAAGCAGGAGTGTAAGAAAGAGGATTTTTGAGGTATATTTTCATTAAGTATTATGTACCTTAACTCCTCATTGTAGTCAGGCGTCCTTAGCATAGAGCACTGAACTGTCACATTGCAAAGGACAAACTCCTTGAAATCTCCATAGTTAGGAGAGATAAAGCCAGGGTGAGATAAGGTGACACAAAGGCTCAGAGACATTAGAAGACTGGTGTAAGCTCATACAGCTGATCAGTAACAGATAAAATTTGAAAATCCTGCTTTTTCTTCTAAGAGACAAGATTAAGACAGCATTCCTCAGAGACGGATTATGTATTTCAATTACTTAAATTAAATTTTAATTCAAAGAATGAAAACAAAACATCTTCAGAAATCCAAATCCTCCGAAAGCAACCTAACTTGACCCAAACCTCTCACGGGACTTTGAGCCCCTGGTGAAGCTCTTTCAGCAGCATGGCCCTGTAACCCTTCTTAAATGAAAAGGAGAGGCTCTCACACCCCCTCTGCCCCTGGGGAGAAGAGAGCCCCTAGGGACACAAACATTTCACAGCTGAAAGGAGTCAGCCATGGACCTCTGCTCAGGGCTTTTAACTCCCTTCTTTCTCAGTAAAATACAATCATGAGGTGAGATAACTCACACCTCTGGTTTAGGCACAAAGTATGTGTGCACTGGTGGACCCAAGCTTCCTCCATGGGAATGTGCAGCCTACAACATCACTGACAGTCTGGAGTCCCTCTCCTGGCCAGGGTGATGGAGGCACCAAGAGATGCCTGTGATGTTTTCATGCTTTAATCTCAGCTGGCAACTACCACAGTCCCTCGTTCTGTGGGATAAGGGGAAAATCACGGGCGAAAAAAGTGAAACTCCTGGGTTGAAATCATAACAGCTTAATAAGTGAAAGAAACTAAAATATAGTGATAACTAGCTTTTGCCTCAGGTATTCCCTCAGTCTCTTCTGATTCAATGGAACTGAAATCTCACTGCCTTCAGATGGCAGCTACTCATAAATTAACAGTGTTAATAATACTCATAAATTAACAGTGTCCTTCCTACCACAGGAAGCTGGAATGTATTGCTTAAATTGTAACAAGATTAATTTTGTTCTTAGCAATCACTGCACAAGTAACAAAACTTCATTTTCAAAAGAGTTTTGGCCATATCAACTTGGGTAACTTTACATAACGCTTTTTGTACTGAAATATGTTGAATCTCCAGTTATTACAGATATTAGCCCAGAAATATATCCAGATCTGAAAGGGAGCTCATTTACTGTCACACATAAAAAAGGCTGGAGATAAATTTAAGTAGCAGATTCTTCCACCTGAAGTTATATTGAACCCAAATTTTCAAAGCATTTTCTGGGGTTTAGTGTCTGGAGCAACTCCAGGATGTACTTAAACATCAGAATTCTCCAGCAAATTAGCAGTTTTATATAAAATTTACTGGAAGCCCTGCAACTTCATGATTCATTCTCCCAGAAAGAACAAGGCCCAGGAACTTCTTAAGAGTGTAACAAATAAGGTGTGTTTTATTATGACACGGGAAAATATTGCTATATGAAAGAAACAGTCATCAGGGCTTAAATCCAGGCTGAGGGGGGGAAAAAAAAAAAGAAGAAAAAGAAAAAAAGGAACCTGGTCATAGCTTAGATTGATGCCTCACAGTGCACATGAGAAAAACTGAAAAACAATCCTGTCTCTTATTTCCAACCGTACAGTAAAAGTCTTTGAAGTTCTCTGTAGACTGACTAAAAATAAGCAAAGAAGGCCAGGTAGCAGCCATCAGATTCTTATGAATTAAATTATATCCATATGTATAGCACATTTCAATGTCCAAAGAGCCACTTGGATATGTGAATCTGATCTTCCATGATGAAAACCAGGGATTTTTCTAAAATTGTCAGTAAAAGTCGAAAGCATGGCCCCAGTCTCACATATTTTCCCCCTTTTTGAATGGTGCTGTTGTTTAATTGCTCTAATTACATTTTTTTTTTTGAACCAAGAGTAGCAAAGAGAAATCCCAATACCCATAGTCAGAGGATTTGGAAAAGGAGAGAGGGAAGGAGCTGAGAAGCTCACTGCCTGTGGCTGGGCTTCTGGACAGCATTAGGTTCCCTGGTTGGGCTCAGGGCTAAATTTGTCATTTTTAGCATATCTGTTGGTACTGCAGTCAGGTTGGATTTAACCCCTGTGGTTCCTTGGAAGAAACCTTCAAACGAGTCTTGTCTTGTAGAGTTCTGACAGGAACTGCTGGGCTAGCAGCACCCAGTGCCTTGAGCCCTGCCTCAAAGCTTTCAGCCCACCTTTGCAGCTCTGCCAAGGGTCTGAGATACCTTTCACAGCATCCAGTCTTTTTCAGAATTCCCCTACGACCAGCAGGGCTTCCAGGCCATTCTGAATGCAATGGCATGGATGTGGGATGCCAGCTGTTTGGAGTGCTTTGGCACCACCTTGCTCAGAGTGCTGTCAGCACATCTCCTGGGACTCACCGTGGCCCCAAGGGTCAGCTGTGGCACGATGTGCACACACATCATGACGTGCACGCCCATGTTTTGTGATCCCCTTTCCTCCTGGTTTCTCTGAGTAGGTTTAATGCTTCCAGAGGTTGGAAAGAAAATGGATTGGATGTTCCCAACAAGATTAAGGACCACAATGACCCCAAAGACACAGAAGCTGGGAAGTGCCCTGGGCTCTCCCACCACTTTGCCACAATGTCCCATTGTGGGTGACAGGGATGATCAGCCTCCCCCTCCTCACCCGGTCTCTCACAGCCCTTTTGCATTCAGCTTGAAGATACGGAGTAGGGACACTTGAGTTTAGTTTAGTTTAGTTTTAGTACCTAAAAGCTGTGATATTCTACAGTGCCAGTTGGTCCAACCTCTTTCTCCTTTGCCTTGTCAAATCCAGCACTATCAATCCAAAACAACTTCTGACCATACCTCCACTGCTATCAGTCGTATTAAGAAACTCAGAAAGCCAGAGTACTGCATTATTTTATAATTAAACCGGATGTGAAGCCAGAAATGGAGAATAATGGAGAATATATTGATAAAATGCTGTTCTTACTGATCTAGTGACTAAAGAAAGAACTTAAAAATCAGGATTTCCAATCCTTGTGTACTGTGGCTCTGTAATGTCTACACCTTAGCTTCTCCACACAAGAATATTCTTTATGTAGCAGATGAATTACAGATTATTTTCATTATAACCTTTAATAGGATAGTATCATGCAAGGTATATATATGCATCATATACATAAAATTTATTACAGAACAGGAGACATTACATTCCTAGCAAAACCAAAAACTACAAAAAACCCTTAAGGACCATATATTACATTATATATCTGTCTGAAGAAAAAAAAGAATTTATGAAATTACACCAGTAAAAAATCATAGCACCTACTAACCCACTGTCAGACAATAAACAAGCACAGCTTTGTTTTCAGAATGTTAGTAGCTACACCTCTGCAACAGAGGGGAACAAAAATACTCCAGGCACTGAAAGATTTTGTTTGTCACAGGCCCCAAATCGAGAGCATTTGGGGACAGCTATAATGTTATCTTGAGTGAACACAGGGCCGACATAATTACGAATAAAGAGGCAAGAAGCAAGGGGAATTGTCTGCATTATTTCACTTGGTAAAATCCTCCCATAGAAGGTGGCAGGTAGGAAATCTGCATAATAACAAACCTGTCACAACACAAGGCCAACTAAATACAACAATTAGAATTAACATTTTGCTTTGACTGGTTCTCAGGATTCCTCCACTCTGTCTTCCCTGGTTTCACCAGATATAGTTAAAGTTGTAGCTATTTATTTGGAAATATTTTCCAGTGTATATTTTTTTCTGAGTACTGTGTGGCTACAGGAATTCTGTCTCCCTCCTTTGTGGGCAATGCTTTAAGAAACAGCTATTGAAGTGATGAATCCTTCTCTCAGATACCCCAGTAAAAATCCACAATCAGTTTCTTGGTTTGCCTCTAGTTTATCTAAACTTCTATGTAAATAATCCAAACTGGCTCCAAAACAGAACAGAAGGTCTATAACTTGTGACTGGAGGAGGTTGCCTTCTCCACTGACTGCCAGGTCCTTCCTTTGAGTTACTGGAAGGCCTCTGCTCTTGGACTGCACCCTCACAGCTCTCAGGGCACTGTATTTGTGCATCCCAGCTGGCTCATCTGCCTCTTCCCCACTGCTTCTGGTCTTCCTGCTCAGCCATTAACTCCAAGACAATCTCCAGCACATGGATGTCCTCCCAAGGTCCCACCAGACCACAGCTAGGGAGGTGCTTTAAGGGACTCGACCATCCATGGAGTTGATCTTAAGGGCTGCCTTCCCCAATATATGAAGTGAGACATCATTATCTCAGTTGGCCTTTAAAACAAAGAGAGAGTAATTCTAAGTACTAAGCAACTATCCTATGAAAAAAAAATAGCCACTGTCTAAAATACAAAGATATTTTTGTTCCATATGTAGTCAGCTATACAAATTTGAATTAATACACCTAAAACTGTTTTGTTTCAAGAAGGACATAGATCATAGCAAGGAGTAACAGAGCCCAGATGAGGAATGCAGACTCTTGTTTGGCATGTAATTTAGTGTCCTTTGGTCTTTCAGGGATTCAGACTTCTTTTCTTAAAGTCTTTTAAGTTACTCCTTGATACTTTGGAGACATCTCTCTTCTAGATGAAGAAAAATACTTGCTAATTCAGAGTTGAGATCCCTATGTAGTGTGAGCAAATGAATGAACCACCTTCCAGGAGTGCTACACTGGGACAAGTGTTCTTATTGCCCCACTTTCCTCAGCCAGTATTCTTTCTATTTACTCCTACTGCTTCAATTTCTTGCAATTGTTTTAATATCTCATGCTATTTGAGGATTAATGTGAGCACATGAAAGATTCAGTTTTTGGAAAAGGCACAAAGGCAAGAAATTATAGTTGAGCATACAAACAAAACAGCGTCCAAATTTTAAAACCAGAAATAAAGTAGAAAGCATTATCATAAAAAAAAAAAAATTAAAAAAAAATAAGCGAGAGGGTGAGAATGAAAGAGGTTGGACCTCATGCTACTCAGATGTCTGGATTTCATAATACTTCTTCCTCTCTCTTTCTTTTAGTCCCAGTATTCCACATCACTCCTAATGGCAGTATAGCCTCACTTGAAGTACACTGCAATGAGGCAAGTTCAGACACATTCATTTCTCCTTCCCATAAAATATAACAAGTAATATGGTATCTACTGAATCTTATTTTTCATTTTAAGTTCAGAGATTGACTTTAGGAATGAGAAATTGCATAATTCATTTTGCAGGCTTCATTATACAATTTGTGCTATGCTGGCACATAACATTTTCCTTGTTTCTTTTTAACTCTCTATTTGTTCCTAAATCAGAAAACATAAGGGGTTTTTCCTCCATTTTAAATCTGCCTGTTCTTGTGTTCTCCCACTTGTTAAAAACAGCAAACCCTACGCTGAGAAAACAAAGTGGAATATATTTGTAAGTAATCTTTTGATGTTCAGTTCAGTTTTTGTTCAAATAACAAATAATTTGATCTTATCCCAAATAAAACTTTTAAAAAATTACAAGCTGTACTTGTTTGTTGTAGAAATATATTTATTCTACAAACATATAAAGCATTCTACAACTACATAGAATTCTAAATATATAGAACAGATCTGAAAGGATATTTATGACAGTTTCTTTTTCTATCTGCAGCATTCTTCCTGTATTTAAATCCTTTACTTTGTAGTCTCAAATTATATCACCATTTCCCGATATATCACTATTTCCTAGTGTTCCAAAGTCTGAGAAGTAGTAGAGCTCTGCACTGAAGAGAGAAAAATGTTTTTAAAGTATCTTGTGATATTTGCAGATGTGTGTACATACACAGTTTTTCAAGAAACTCTATCTCTTACTACATACGTGTTGGAGAAAGGAAGTCTGTGAACATTTTAACCACATTGAAGTAAGGTGTGAGATTTGGCAATATATCTCTCTGAAATCTTTAGAGAGTAAAAGTCACAGACCCACAGAATGGCTTGGATTGAAATGAAACTTAGAGGTTGTCTAGTTCCAGACCCCCTACCATGGAGGGTTTGCTCAGAGGTCCCATCCAGACTGGCCTGAACACATCCAGGGATGGTGCATCCACAATTTTGTGCAACTTAGTCCAGAGGCTCAACACACTCACAGTAAATAATTTCTATCTGATAGCAAATCTAAACTTAATTTTTTTTCAGCTTGAAGCCATTCCCCGTTGTTCATGAGAACATTTACATATTCTCGTGAATAGTTTCTCTTCATCTTTCTTGTAGGCTTCCTCCAGTTACTGAAAGCCTGCAATTAGCTCACCCTTGAAGCCATTTCTCTTCTAGGCTAAACAATCCCAATTGTCTCAGCCTTTCCTCACAGGGTAGGTGCTTCAGCCCTCTGAACATCCTGGCAGCCCTCCTCTGGAGTTTCTCCAACAGGTCCCTGTCCTTCCTGTGCTGGGACCCCAGAGCTGGATGCAGCCCTGCAGGTGGGGTCTCACCTGAGCAGAGCAGAGGGGCAGAATCCCCTCCCTCACCTGCTGCCCATGCTGCTTTTGGTGCAGCCCAGGAGATGTTTGGCTTTCTGGGCTGGGAGTGAACATTGCTGGGTCATGTCCAGCCTCTCATCCGCCAGTAGCCCCAAGTCCTTCTCAGCAGGGCTGCTCTAAATCTGTTCATCCCTCAGCCTTGTGCATTAGATACAGTGACCTGCACAAATGCTCTATATAGAGAGAACAGAGTAGGTCAAGCACCCTAGTGATGGCTCTCGTATTTGCTGACCATATGGTCCACTGAAGTTCCCCATTCTGACCTCTCTGCATGTCCATACAAGGGAGGAGGCATCTATACAACCTCATGATTTTATGCTTAGGCACTGATGTGTTAGTGTGTCTGGGCTCTATATTGAAGAGCAGAGCTTTCAATTTTCTCTTTATCTGTCAGATACCAGTAATTTCCACTAATTCTACAATAAAACCTGAACTCAGAAGAACTGTCTATAAAACCAAAGCAGAATCTGTTTAAATATGCAGGAAACACAAATCTGCAGTGGGATGACTATTTAATTTAGCCTGGGGATTATTATTTTTCTGTGTGAAGGCCAAAGTAATGATTCTTCACTTAAAAATAAAACACACAACTATGCTAAGAAAAGTAGTTCTGATGAAGACCAGAAAAATTGAAGCGGTTGACATGACCTGCATAAAGTTGCACCAAACATAAAGTAACACCAACACCAGTATTTTTGATTTGCCAATACTGTTGAAGAGAGTTGGGTGACATTTCCCAGGGCAATGAAACAAGTGGGACAGATGATTTATCATTAATTAGTTTTGGCCAAAATATCAACTTACTGATTTCAAAAAGCTACTAGGATTAGATGGTTGTAACCATTAAACATTATTATAGAGCCTACTTATTTTTCATATCAAAGTTAAAGAAGAAAATACTTGTTAATACTGGAAGTTAGGGCAAGACACATGAGCAATTGTATTTTCCTTTTGCATTCATTTCTGCACTTCTCTGTATTCTTTTTTTGGAAAGTACCAAGTGACTTCTGGAAACTATTTTTTTTTCCCCTAGTAAAAGCAATAAAGTAACAAGAAACCTCTTCAGACCTTTCCTTAAAAACAAAACAAAACAACCCCACAAGATATTCAGGTGGTCTATTTTCCACCTTTATTGTACCCCCAGTTATTAATATATCTGGGAGAGTCAGAACGTGAGGAAAAGATTCAGCTGGGAGTGTAGCTTCTGAGGAGGTGCTGCATTTTCTTCGGATGAGTGCTGTGCTCACTGCAGTCAGCACTTTAGCACGAGTGACAGAAGTCAAACACCTGCCAATGTCGGGAGCAGAGGAGGCAGGTCTCACGGGAGTAGGAGCCAGGAGGGAAACCAGCAGCTCAGTTGGACCTCTGGAGTTTCCCCTCAGTAAAAAGTGCTCCGACTTTAAGGCCACCTTTTCTGTCACTCCCCAAAGTCCTTTCTTCTTAATCATGCCAGGCTTCAACAAAATGACTGCTTGGTTCATATTTTTTAACAAAGACAGCTGAAAACTTCTCAAACCATGTGACCACCTCAATTCCTCACTTACATGGGACCAACATGGGCCATACTTAGATGCTCAGGCTTCTGGAAACTTTCCATCCAAGAGAGGTACTTTCACCCTCGCTCCCTTTAAAAACAAAAGTCAGCAGCCCATTCACCTCCTAATGCTACAGCAGAAGTAAAAGGGAGGGTCCTGCCTCTGCTGTTACATCCTGCACTCCAGCCTGGATTTGCACATTTAACCATTTGACGCCACATCCAAAATTCATCTTCTCCTATGTGCCTTGGTAAAGGAGCTCTTGTAATCCCATTAAGAGTCTTTGCTCTTCTCCTATTTCTTGCCCAAAAGTGTTGCAATTTTTATAACACGTTTTGTCACCCCAAAGGTGCTCTTGTGCTGGAAGGGAAGGATGGTAGGAGAGGGGCAGGGACCTCTACAGCAGCAGCTTTGCAGCTTCAGGAACAGAGGGGGAAAACAAAACTGGTTGAGGGTGATAACCATTCCCTGGGCTGTCACTGCAGTAGGACCAGTCTAAATACTAAGCTCCACCTTGGCAGCAGCTGGAATAAAGCCCTTCCACAGTCCTCCACAAGGCAAGGGGAAGGCACAGGGCATGATATTTTGCTGTGAGAAGCAGCTTGCTGCCAAAGGAATATCTCTGCCTGGGACTCCAGGCAGTTTTGTGTTATAGCTTCCAACCCACTGCTCTGGATCTGAACCTAAGATTCAGTTGATAAGATTTTATTTCTATTTACCCATTTTCTAGTCGACAGTGTGTTCTTTGGATTACAGTGTGAGAAATCCAAATTCTATAAACATCCTGATAACATGTGACATAATATTTCCAGATGCCTCAAGGTTGTCCTGTTTCTTCCTGTCTATGCTTTTGCTTGCTCTAAATCAATTTCTACCTATTCAATCTATGTGTCTGTAACCATATTTGTAATTTACATACTTTTCATAAAAATGCTGATTCTGAGTTTGTGGTTGACTATATTTCAGATGGTGATTGGGGTTTTTTGAAAGTGATGACCATGGAAGTTGGTGGTTCCACGTGTGGTTTTGTCAAAAATAGAAACTGGTAGGGCTTCTTGGTGATGTGTTTTCTCCAGTGACAGAGAAGTTGAAAAGATGTCTCAACATAATAATTTTCAAGGATATATTGGACTAATTTATATTTTCAGTTGTATATATTGACAGAGACACATTTCCTAAACTTTCACATTTGTTCACACACTTTTTTTTTTTTTTTTTTTTTTTTTTAAGACCTCAGGACCTATTTTTTGCTTGGTTTCTGAGAAAAACTAGTTATGGTTCTGTTTGAGGACAGTAGACAAAATAGTGCTTCACAAAACTCCTGGGTGAAAATTGCTAAAAATTCAACTTAGCCAGGTTTTTTGTCCCAAGGAACAAACTCTTTTGCATAGGCATTCATCACTTTCTATGTTTTTTTTCTGAGATAACCAAAGTTCTGAGGATAACCAAAGTCCAACCTATTAATATATTGTATGATATTTCTGAAGGACTGTTAACTACCTACATCTGGGTTGAAGGAGAAGTTTCTGGGTGACCAGAATTTCTGACTCTAACAGATTTTAGATGATGCTGTCTTAGTTTGGGCCAAGACTGCCTTCACAGGGACCTTAAAGCAGGACTGAGCTCTGTTTGCTTCAAGCTGAGGCTTTTTTTGCTGGATGCAGTCACTAGCTGGCCTGAACACCCCTTGGATGCACTCAGCTACAACTGCACTGGGAAGGTAGAAAGCCTAGGAGGGTGGTAGAGAAGACAAGTGTCAGGATCTGAAGTTGCTCTGTTCCCACGTTGCTACAAAGGTCTGGACAGATGTAAGGAGTAGGGCCTCCAACAGGAGCCATGGAATGAGACAAGGCAGCAGAAATGTCCTTCAGAAGGAGAGAGGGGAAGGTCTGAAAGGCAGCAGGTCTTGTTGACATCCTTACCTAGGGCAAAACTTTCTGAAGCATATGCATGTAGCTATCCCCTTCAGAAAATTACCCATCCTTTGGGTAATTTTCTGAAAACAACGTGGAAATTAGTAAGCAGACAACGAAAAATGCTTTGAGAGGAAAAGTTTTGTAAGGTTAGTAGTGCTTAAAGCCTTTTGGGTGAGGAAGGCAGGACGGGCAAAACATGAATAACTTTTACTGATTATTAGACGTTAGTACACACTTCATACTTCAGCAGAATGTATCAAAGGCACAACAACAGAGGGACATAAACCTGGCCACAAATATATGAAAGTAGTAATCTTATTATTAAGAAATGCAAAATTTGCTACCCCTAAGAGAAAAAGAAAGTTCTCTGCATCAATAAAAAAATCCAAAACATAAATCCTTAAGAGAGGTGTGAATACGTCCATAAGCATGCAGGATTATGCTACAGACATACAAATCTTTGGATTTATTTAGCTGTGACTAAACTAACTATTAATGTATTAAATTTAAAAACAGACTGTAAAGAGGCAAAAAAAAAAAAGTGAATCTCACTTATTTTTTTCTCTGCACAAAATATAACAGTTCAAAGAACTGTTAATTTATAGACAGCTGACCTATGTTTTATCCTGCAACACAGAATGTCTAATAATCCAACAGAATGTACTCATGATTTATCAGTTCTCAGTCAGTAGAAATAAGTATGTAGTTCTCATTAAAATCCTTAGAATTTATGAAAAGTTAAGCTCCAAATGTACAAATCACACATCTACATGAAAAGAATATTCACACCAACCCAAATTAATTCAAAACCCTGCTAAACAAACCTTACAATGATACTAGGAGAACAACAAATATTTACTTCCCATACTCCTAAAAGGCTGATATTCTCTTTAAACACTGATTCTAAAATTCCTCCTCAAAATAATTACTGATGGCCTGAGAACATTTCTCTGGAAAGCAATGGATGGCCCTTCACTAGCTCCAGCAGAGGCTCTAATTGCTTGCCTCCACTAATAAACTAATCTCAGGCACCTGGAACTAGCAGGCTCCATGCTGAGCAGACAGGGCTCAGGTTACCTAAGAAATACTCCAAATATATTCACACAAATCACTAGCCCTGCAGATGTGCAAATACTGTTTTTGTCATATTGCTGGAGAGATGGACATGTGTTTGCAGGGCTGTAACACATAAAACCTGAAGACGAATTCATTGTGTTCCTTTAATCCCTTCCAGAGGCCAGGTGGGCATTTGGGGAGCCAGATAAGTTTGTTGATTATCCACATTACTCATTGCATTAATCCACTTGTCTGTGACTCAGAGTATCAGAAATGCTCACAGCATAAATATGTTGGTGGCTGGAAAAAATGTATGTGTTTCATGAGTGCTTGTTGTCTGTAAAATAAAACCTAATCAGGAAGTTAGTTTAAAACTTTGACTAAAATCTAAACGACTCTAAACTTTGCTGATGTCTACAGTTTTTAATATTAAAGGACTTGGATTCCACAAGAAAATGTAAGGCTCAGTGTAACCCTTGTGAGACAAACTACTCTTAAAACACTTTTAAAGATTTTCACAGGCAAATGTTTTCAGTGTCCTTAGAAATTAAAGCAGGTGTCAGGAAATTTTCATGAAACCTTGCACAAATTTCTTCTCCTTCCCTGAACAGATGATGTTGATAAACATGTGTCAAACACAGTATGTATCTGGTTTCATTTGAGAAGGGAAGAATGATATAAACAGGACACACTTTGCACTGAAAATGGAGGAGGGAAAGAATAGTCTGTATTCTTGGTCTCCAATAAATTGCTGAAATAGATGTCTGGTTTAGGTAATTTTCACACAGGTTAATTTGTATTTTAAAAAAATTATCTCAGTTTGTTCATCTGCATGAAAAATATTGTTTCCATTGACTATATTGACACACAAAATCAATTTAGAAGTAAAAATAGGAACATCTTCCAAAGTTATCTATGTTTTGTGATGTTCCAGAGTTTTTTTCTTCAAGACACTGTAAAAAAACCCCAAACCCACAAAACGAACAAACAACCCAGCAAAAAAACAAACAAACAAACAAACAAAAAACATCGAAACAAACAAAACAAAAAATCCCAAAAAAACCCCACTTCTATTGACTTTTTTAGATCAGAGACCTGGAAAAATTATGTTTTAGATATTGACTAAATGGCAAATTTACAGTTTCACTGGGAAAAAAAAAGTGCAGATATTGCAAAATTGTCAGGTCTGGAAGTAAAAGAAAGGCAGACAGGACAGCTCTAAAGCCTCAGAGCTCAGGGTCAACCAGCACAGAAAAATCCAAACAGAGACAGCATCAATCCCCCCACACTGACAGCTGAATTTCCAAGATTTCTTTGAGAAGTATGTTTAAGTAAAAAGGCTAGATGAAGGCTACCACAATCCACTGGTGAACCCTTACTAGGTTGAAGAGCACTGCAACAGGGAACAAATCCTTTTGTCTTCTGTACTCTAATGATTATCAGAAAAGTGAGCTCAATGAATTATCAACAGTTAGGATGAACATTTAAATCACAAATTCCCTTGCTCAAAGAGCTACACAGACACCAGCTGTTTAATTAATGCAATGAAGGCAACATATAAGTTGAGGAGAGCAACAGAAATAACAGTATTCCACTGATTTCCTGTCTGGCAGCAACATTCTGTGCCGTGAACAGCTCCTGCAGGAGTTTGGCTTCTTCCAAACTGCTCAGATGGGAGTTTAGAAGAGTAGGCAGGAGAGTGTGAATACATGAGCATCAGACACTGCTGCTGCCACCACTTGATCCTAGGATGCAGGGAGTAATCATGCCACAGACAGCAAAATGCCTCCTATGCCTTCTTTATTGACCACTAAGCCAGCATTGAGGAAAGTGAATGCTAAATTCTCACAAAGGAATGTATCTGCTTCTGTTCTCCATAAGGAAAATATTCAACACAATAGTGTCCATGCATTCTTCACTCACCTCCAATCACACACACTACCAGCAAAGGTTGCAAAATATATGTATGCCTATGAGGACAAGAAAATCTCCTCTGAATATTCATCACAATCAAAATTATCAGCAAAACTAAGCAAAAGAGATTTCAGGGAAAAATTCCTGAATGTTAAGTTTTATTATGTTCATAGATGGATACATAGACCTCTTGAGATAGCTCAAGATAGTTCCTGGAATATGTAACACTATCCTGTTATTGTACATTAAAAAACAGTAAGAAAAGTTGGGGACTGTAGTTAAAGGAAGGGAAATAGTTCAATGACTCTAAACCAAGACAATTCTTGTAAAACCTTTTTGCTTGCTCATACTTTTTTCTTAATATACTCACTTATGACAAAGTCCCAGGTGATTTACCTTTCCCATGACCTTATGTCTTTTCATTGAAATGGTGACCCTAGATATTAATATGGGTTTTGAGGCTGTCTTTTAAAGCATTTATTCTCATTTCAGGTTTATTGATGAGCACTTGTGTGCATAAAGGCCTCTTTTATTACATGCAGGGTAGACATTCTCACATCCCATGAGCTGCCGATTTATTTTGTAGTGCATGATGGGCTGGGGTACTCCCACCTGCCTTCCCACACAGCCTGAACTCAGCTTCACCTCTCTGAGCAGTCAACAATCTCTCCTTGACCAAGACAGGCTTCCAAGCTGCTCTCCCAAGCAACCACACACAGCAATGCTAATTGTTACAGGTTTATTGAATAAAAAAAAAAAAAGAAAAAAGAAAAAGCCTTTCCTTGCATATATGTATATTGAGACTAGGTTAGGATAAACAGAGCCTGCAGTTGTGAGCCACAAGTGTGAATTTCAACTGAATTTGTATTAAGTGGTTTGAAAATATTTCTCTTTCAATTGAGGTTCTGGGACTATACGCACAGGAAAAAAAAAGAAAAACAGAAAGGAAAGAGTTTGAGAAGCAATCCTACTCCATGGAGTGAGCCAGGTTCCTACTGGCTTCAGAGGGTTTTAGCCTTTGTCATGTCAGCAAAAGTGACCATCTGTTGACAAAACAGAAGAGGAAATCTTTTCTACTCTGTTACAGTCTTTTCACACCTGCCTATTTCCCTGAAGTTTTTGCCTCTGCCTACAGCCAGCAGCAGTTGTGACAAAAAATATGGTTCCTAAGTGGGATCTCATGTAACAATTCCTGAATTTCTAAACGATTTGTGAAAACTTAAATGCAAATCATTGCTGCTTTCCAGGCAGCTCTGGGAACTGAGTTAACTGTAGAAACTTGACTCGCAGTTGCTCAGTGCATTTGGTACTGAGTAGTAAGAACATCACTTTTCACTTCCAGTGCTGTGGGAAAATTTAAATTCTATTTGTGTAGGGTCATAAAATGCATGTTCTGACATCACATTATGTATTCAACATATTAGAAAAACTTTGCCTTTTATAAACCTTTTCATGTGAAGCTGTCTTTCCTGTCAGGGAGAACTGACAGGTTGCCTGCCATCACCTACTCTCCAGCAAAGTCAGTAGCCCACACTGTCAGCGTGAAAACATCTGTTGAATGGATTTACTGAATGGGCCTTAGGTGCAAGTTGGGGGGTGGGGGTCCCCACTGTTTATTACAGCCCTGACCTAATGAACTTAATTTGTTGACATGTTCCCCTCAGTGTTTTACTTGATCCCATCTCACATTTCTTTCTCCTGTGCTGTTTTCTTGGAAACAGGAGTTCCTGGCACATCAACATGTCCACCAGTTGCAAATCTACCAGGCTCAGATGGCTACAGTTGGCATGGCAGGATCAGATAAACATCGACCACTTTCCAGGACCCCATCTTCCCCCTCTGACTCCACATTACCTCACCCAGACATGGACCAGCCCAACCAGCATGCCTACACAACTGGTAGGATTCCCTAAAGACGCTTTTAATAGGCAGGGCAAATGCATTTGTTCATGTGGGATCAACAGACTTAAATGCCTCAAATACCTCCTGCACAATGCGTTCAGTTTTAGCCCTATTGCACCTCTGTTTTATGATGCTATACTGGCACCAACTCAACCAGTGCAGCTGATAAATCACAGGGTTAATATTCACACAGTCATAAATTATTACTATTGACTGGCTCTGGCAATACACAAACAGGTGCATGTCTGTTGCCTTTAAGTCATTTATAGCTTTTTCTTTCATTTCCCTATTCTCTGATTCTTTTCTTTGTGTTCTTGTTGCCTGTTTTGTAAAGAGATCACCAAAAAGTTGAAGAAAGACCACCAGTAAGGAGGAAAACTGTGACGTAATTCTAAATGTCTTCATTTGACAAATCAGTCTCTGCTTCAAGGTCACCTTCTCTACAGAAACAGCAAAGCTGTAGAAATTACTAAATGACGTTGGCTATAACTTCTGTGTCATTCAACAGTTGTGTGGAGTCTACAGAGGAAGGTTTCATACTTAGGTCCTGGGCATTCCAGTCACTCAGGGAGTATGGACTGTTCAAAGCAAAGTGATTAGAACCCCAAAAGTCTTCAGTCAAAGGAAGGAAAATTACCACAGACACCTAATTTCTTATTGTGGGTAATCTAACCTTGCATGAAGGTCTATCTTTCTAAAAGCCTGAATGTCAGTATAACATTAGAGAATGGTCAGAAGTGAAGATTCACTTTGCACAAAAAGAAAAAATAGAATTTGGGGAAATAAATACTTGCAGTTACTGTTTATGAAGTTTTATGTCAGAAGTATATTTCCATCAGCTGGCAGAATTTCCCATGCCCTGATAGTTTTCATCTTTTCAGGCCATGATCATGGATTTATGTAGGATTGAGTCCTTAAGGGGCACTGTATGCTACTGCGTGAGACAGTGTGCTCTCTTGTCTTTCCAATTAGAATGTGAACTTGAAAACCAAAAATGTATTATTATTGTTAGGTAACAAACATTTGGGTTGTACAGAAACAAACATGTTAATTCACTTTCCATTAATTTCTCCTAAAATAAAAGCTGCATATGGATAGGATTCTTAAACCAGACCACTGTATTTCTAGTTGTATTCATAGAGTCTTCAAAACATTGTAGATTCATTCTAAGATTTGCAGAGCACACCAAAGGTGAGCTCACTGTGTGTAGGCTTCACTGTCCCTTTCACAAACCTGCAGTTCCACTGAAAAAGTTGAATGGAGTTACGGGTGTAAAAGCTGCTGCTTCAGTCTGATTGCTAAGGTTTACTGTCACCTCCTTCTATAATCCTCAGTAAGGGAGTAGGGTCAAGGGCTCTACACAGATCTGTGGACTTGTGGCAAAAGTGGAACTAATCAAGAAAGAAAGTGTGAAGTTGAGAAGGAAAAATAAGATAAGGAATGAAATTATGTCTGACAAACCCTGAATGGAGATGGTGATGGGAAAGGGACATCCCTGATATGAAGGGCTTGAGATGTGACACAAAGAAACCTGGTAAATTCAGCAATGGAAATGTGGACAGATTAGACAGAGAGCTGAAATTTACCCTTTTAGTAAATAATTCCTACGTGAACACCAGTGCAAAGAGAGAGAGAGAAAAAAGAGAGAGGAAGGAAGGAAGGAAGGAAGGAAGGAAGGAAGGAAGGAAGGAAGGAAGGAAGGAAGGAAGGAAGGAAGGAAGGAAGGAAGGAAGGAAGGAAGGAAGGAAGGAAGGAAGGAAGGCCAACACTAGAACCGAGATTCTCAGTCCTTCACTGAATTCCTTTTTCAAAATATGAAACATGTTTTTGTTGAATTGCTGTTTCTTGTTTTATTGAATCTTTTTTCCCCCCTTCCACTGCTCATTCAAGCTAATAATCTCTATTCATTACTGAAAAAAAAAAAAATCCTCTTATTTTCATCTGCCCTACAACTTTATGCTTCTGCTTCTCCACCTCTGCACTGTACCCTCAGCTCCTCTAGGTACTGGCTGAGGACACGTGGGGCTGTACCTGCTTGCAAGCTCTATCCATGCTGATAGCCAGTACCCCCTGGCTGATTGACCAGGTCTCACAGAGCACATGGCTCTGTATTCACAGTTAAACCTTTCCCTTCTGCTTAAAGGAATCTCTTTCCCTGACACGTGTCTAAGCTTACAGACTTACACATGTAACCTTTATCACTCCAGTTTTTTGAGTACATCAAAAATAGAGTTATTCTTTATGAGATTGATACCTTTGGAGTGATAATGAACAGAAACCTTGCAACATCAACAATTCTAATACAGTTTCTGGGAAAAAAATCCCCAAAACTATCTATGTATTATTACCATATGGGATGTTATGGTATAGAATGACTTTATCTGTGGATACTATTTCCTGGATCTGGATGGCGCCCTAGCACTTACTCACTGATCACTCGAAAGAAAGACATTCAGACCCAGCTTTCATTTATTCTTATATGATCTTTAGAAAATCCTTTATGATGAAAGTCCCAAGGAATGTGGTCTGATCACAGTGCTGACCTGTTCTGAGAAGAGGTGCATTATAGACCTGTGGAGGTCCCTGCCAACCTGAGCTATCCTATGGTTCTATGATTTTTCTCCTTTAAGAGAGCACAAGATGCAGCCAGACATTTTCTACAGCAGTTACAACACTACCATTTGTAAAAACATGTAAGGAAGGAATGGGTGTGTGGAAAGGGAGAAAATTCTAGTCTACCATAAAGCAAGGGAAAATTCAGACTCTAGAAATTAATGTAATAATATGTCCCTGCCTTGAGTCATTATTTACTGTTAGGGGCTTTTTTTTCATATTTAAAGACAATATATTCTTGGAAGAGAAAACAAGTTAGGAGGAGAACTGTTGTAGCAGACTATTACAGGGGCATCATATTGAGCCCATATTTTTGTGAGTCATGAGAAAAATGCCTTTAGCCAAATATCTGAAGGGAATCAGAACAGTGATTATTGTGAGAGTTAAGCAATATATACACAGTATATGCACAAGATGATAAGTTAAAGGTGGAAGAAAAATAAAGTCCACTTAATTTTCATTTAGATAGTTTACAGAATATTTGACATTATTTAGTTCAGATTTTTTTTGTTGTAATAATTTATTAAGTATTCTTCCCTTGGGTTTTCTTATTGGTACTGTTGTTCTCCAGGGCAATTAATCTTCTTCAAAGCATGTTGTTAGCCAATGATTTTTAGATCTCTCCCCTATGTTTAAAATATTATTAAAAGAAACTGACCCCAATAAAGTATTTTGGAAATGAATGAGTGTTAGGGAGTCCCCACTAGGAAAATCTTGGTTTTTGGTGATTAATGCAAGTTCAGTTTCTTTTGTCCTGTGTCCCCTATCATTGTATGGTTCAGTGGTGGCACCATTCCCATCTGTCTTCAGGGCCACATTCTGACCTCAGTAATACTGGTGTAAATCCAGAATAAATCCACCAGTCTCAGTGGAACTGCTCAGATTTACACAAGGAATCTGAGAGCAGAATCTGGCTGTAGGCATTTGTTCTGGAGAGACAGAATAACCATCTTTTATTAATATTTCACAGCAGTCTGCAATTGAAAACAGTTGTCTCCCTCTCTGTTTTTTTTTGTTGTTTTTTTTTTGTTTTTTTTTTTTTAATGGGTGTGGGGAGATTATTGGCTGAATCCTGTTAGGGAAATCCTATAGGCTATTTTTAGCACTAAGCTCTACTGCTGCATTCTGGTATTGTACCAAGCACATGTGCTGTAGGACCAGCAGCCACACATCTGAATCACTTGTACATCCTAAATCAATTTAAAAGCTTGCAATAAATGAAAACATATATTCCAGTCTTTTCTTAAGTCAATTAATTCCCCTAGAAAAAAGTTGTACACTCAGTGGTGTGAATATCTTGGTATTTTAAGGTTTGGAGCAGATGCTTCTGCCATGAAATATTGACTGGACCATATCAAACTGATTTTTGATTCAGACAAAATAACTCACCAACAACACAGTTACCTTTTTAGCTATATTCTGTTTCTGGAAAAGTACTGAGAAAAGGAAGTTTAAGTCAACCAGAGGAGGCATCCTGAATACATAGTTTCAGCTTTCACTTTGAAATTGATTGCAACCCTCATACAGGTAATCAAAAAGTGTCATTATTACACCAGACTCTGTATAACAAAAACGTAGTAAAATGTTTTTTATTTATTAATATTACTCCTATTACCTGCTATTTTGACTATCAAAGTAAAAAGAATAAAAAATTAATTGAAAGAATGGCAGGTAGAAGATACTTTTGACTTACAGCAATTTTTTCTTAATGTTTAATGAGCATTTCTATTCAAATCCATTCAATGTAACAGCATGAAAAGCTTCTGGAAGTCCTGATTCCTGTACAGTTAGTATATGAGCAGCTTCCCTGTTGGTCAGGGGCATGAGAGGAAATGTTTTCTCATCTTTTGGTATAATGACCACTGCCAAACTGGACAAACTGAGTAGGCAGCAGACTGCAGAAGCTAAAACTGTGAGCGCCAAGAAAAGGAAAGTGAGGTATGTGAGCATGCACTTATTTGTGTGCACACTTCCAAGTCACTTACAAGACCTGATGAGAGAGCAGTGAAGAACTGCAGAGAAAGGAAATATTAACTGCTTTGACAATGCCAGCACATATTTTAAGCTGCATTAGCTTATTAGCTCCAGGTTTTCACTGGTTCTTTTTTCTTTAAAAGAAAACAGAACAAGAAAATAAATACAAAAATTTATTGCTAATGAACTATTATGTTTGCTAGATAGTAATTTAGCATAAAAGTCACACTGTAGTATTCTATTTGTTTTCTCCTTACACTTAACTAAAGTGTATTATCATTTTGGCTTAAATACCAAGATCCCAAAGGATCAGTTCTAAAGTGCATGAGCTAAGAAATATGGCAGCATAAATATTTCTAGAGCAGCATAACTTCTGGCTGGCTTCTAACTGAATTATCTCAGAACCTTAACTTTGACTCACTCACGATGTATACAGGCTCTTATTCAGCAGAGCTCTTAAAGACTTTATTGATGTTCAATACCCATTAGAGAACTTTGTTAAATAAGGGTGGTATTGAGCATTTTGTTGAATCTAGTCTTTAATTCTGTATTTTCTTAACTGGCTGACTTTTCAGTAGCAGGCTAATACAATTTTCCCAGAACTGTGTTGGCATCCCCAGTAGTGGTGGCACATAAGAAAGATGCTTTGAATGCCAAGTATTGCAGCTTGGAGAAATTGTTAATTTGAGTCCCTTTCAACTGTAAGGGAAAGAAAAAAGCCAAATGTTTCCCAAATGAAAATGGTCCACATAGGGGTAAGGAAAATATTTTTTGTTCCAGACATGTCTAGGAGAAATGCAAAGAACAAGTAAATACAGAAAATCATTTTTCAGTGTTACAGACTTGGTTTGAAAGCCTTGAAAATTGAATTTAGCTTGAGCCTGCTCACTAAAATTTCTCTTTTGTTCCTAATGCACAGCTACAGAGCAATGTGATATTGATAGCCTTTTTTTGTATAAAGCTGTTCTGTCCTTGCATAAATGACCATAGAAAATTCAAAAGGTACCTTGCACTTGCAGTCAAACAACAGGATTTGAGCCTAATTGAGTAGTGGGTGTAGCTTCTCTTTTTAATGAAAAAGGACTCTGGCTGCCACTGTTTCAACTCTCTGAAATATTCATTTGATATGCTTTGAGATCTGGAATTAATATAGTATTAGTTAGGCAGTAAAACTGCAGAGTGCCATTGCCATTTCATAATTTACTTTTAAAGGTTTCTCTAAATTATATTCCTTAGACTTTTATACATAACATTTTCTTGTTGTATATAGGTTAACAGCTTTAACTAAGTTTACCCCCTAAAGAAAGAGAAAACAAGTGATTCAGTAATAAGCCATAAAATCTTTCAGAAGACATCACCCAATTCCCCTTCTTCTTTACAGTTAATTGTATTTATTAATATAATTTCTTGAGAATTAATCTTTGCTTTATTGGCATCACAAGATTCACCTAGTAAATCAGAATTCAGAGTCTCAGAAAGGAAAAATAAATTTAGGTCCAGAGAAGGGCAACAAAGCTGGTGAAAGGTCTAGAAAGTGATGCCTGTAGGAAGCATCTGAGTGAGCTGGGGATGTTTAACCCGGAGAAAAGGAGGCTCAGGGGAGACCTTATTGCTCTCTGCCTGAAAGGAGGCTGTAGCTAGGTGGGGATTGGTCTCTTCTCCCAGACAAACAGCAACAGGACATGAGGACATGGCCTCAGGCTGTGTCAGGGAAGGTTCAGGTCCAGGTTGGACATGAGGAAGAATTTCTTCCCAGGGTTGTCAGGCATTGGAATCGGCTTCCCAGGGAGGTTGTGGAGTCACCAACCTTGGAGAGCTTCGACAAACAACTGTTCATGGCACTCAGTGGCCTGGTCTACTTGACAAGGTGGAGATAGGTCAAAGACTGGACTTAATGATCCTGGAGGTCTTTTCTTACCTAAATGATTCAGGTGGGATTTTCATCTTGCTGTAATTGTCAAATAAAATCCAGTTTTGCTAAAGTATGTGTGAAAGGGAACAGCATAACTTGCATTTGTTTCATTTGTTTCTTATTGTGCTGTCTTTGTGCTGAAGGTGTTGTGTATGACAGTCTGATGCTGAAGCACCAGTGCATGTGTGGGAACTATGCTAATCACCCTGAACACGCTGGAAGAATCCAAAGCATCTGGTCAAGGCTCCAAGAAACTGGGTTGTTAAACAAGTGCGAGGTAATTAAAAATTAAGACCAGATACTTGACTTGTTAAAGTAAATAGCAAATTTATTAAACCTGTCTCTGTAATAAGAGAGTAATTTGTTTTAGGAATTATTTGGTGTTAACTGATAACATTAAAATAATGCATTATAAGAAAGTACACATCCCAGTCAGAATGTAAAGAATTTACACAGTGTCATGCATCCACATGCATCAGAATATAAAACTCAGATATGATCATTCCTCACCTTTATAAAGGAATGTAGACAAGCAGTAGTCAAACAGTAAATGCAGTCCTCCCAATATCATGGCTCTTAACTTTTTCAAGCACATAGGGATTTTACTTCTGTAGCATAGAACATTTTTAAAAATACAATTTGCATCATTCCATACGCACATGGTATCTTGTCTTTTTCCAGACTTTAAAGTCTGTTTTCACAACATGCTCCTTTACCTGGTATAAAACAGGTCCCATGTGAAGCCCCAAGACATTCAAGAACAATATTCTAGGCATTAGCAAATTTGCAATTTCTTTCTGCTATGATTTCCCTCAAAAAATTGCATATTAAACCATGCTTGAATAAAATGTGGTCTGTGAGGCCCATATATGATTTGGGTTAGTTAAAAGTAGTTTTTTCTTGTCATTCCCTGATTCCTGTGAGTTATGCAGCACTGTCAACTTCTGCAGAAGCCCACGGCAATTGCGGGTGTTTACTGCACTTCGGCACAAGTAAACAGAGTTCAGCAAAAAATTTGCTAATGTTTTACAGGATCCCAAAATTTCCAGGGCTCTCGTGTTCTGTTTAATTACTTTTCTTTACATCCTTATGTTTTTTCAAACCCAGAGGACCTGGTTCAATAGATCCCTTTGAACAGCTGTTCGTGACCATCCCCAAAGACTTTCTGTAGGCAGGTCAGTGAGATATTGCAAATGCTGTAAATAGATTTGTTGTATACTCTCATCTAACTAGATGGCAGCACAATAACAGGCGAATTCTTTTTTTTTCTTTTTTTTTCTTTTTTTTTAAGGTTAGATAATCTTTTCAGTGTTCAAAATTTTCTTTCAGCATGGCCCTTAAGGTCAACTATCACATGAGGGATTTCACTGGAGAATCACATACTTCAAGATTAAGTTAAACACGCAGCTGAATGCTTTACTAAAATAAAGCTTAGTTACCTTCTTGACTCAGGAGTCTGTATTATAAAGAAAAGACAACTGAGGGAAAATAAGTAAAATGCAGTGTGTTATGTGCTGCTTTCTTCACTAACAAACAGCTGTTGCTGAACAGTAAATTGTGTGGCTCTTTAAAAGGTGCAAAATGAAAACGTGGTATATGTTAGTTTGAGATGCATGGAGTGTAAAAGTTTCCTAGAAGATTTAAAGTTTCCTCTTGCAACTCCAGAATTTCAAAACCTGAAGCACACTCTATTAGGTCTTGCATAATTGAGTGAGGGGGGAAGGAGGTAAAAAGTCACTTCATGTTGAACTGCATTCAGCTAATTTTAACCCCAACTGTGTGCTTTGAAATGATGCTGGAAAGTGAAATGAGCTGCCAAAATGTAAACCCTGATGATAAAACTAAAGAGTCTCAGTGTGAAGCTGGTGCCTAGACCTGGTGTTTATCTAGATCTTCTTATGCAGTTAGAGACAGAATTATATTTGGTGATGCAATTTTGTTTCACTGATTTATCTAACAGGTCCCTGACTTCAAACAAGTGCTTTCAACTGCTCACTTTCCAAAATAAGAAAGGCTACAGTGACACACTTAATTGGTGCTCTGTTTATTTATTCAGCTGAAAAGATAACTTATGTCACTAAAGGAGTGGTAATTTCATTATCTGAGATATAAAACATCACCATCAAGCTGCTCTCTGGAATATACCACACCAAGAGTGGATAGTGAAAAGATCATGGGCAGCTGCACTGTCACTTCTGCTGAATTCTAAATGCCCCCTCACTCATGGACACTACCATTTCTTAATATAACTTCTCAACATAATTTCCCAGTTTTTGTCAGAAGGAGTGGGAAGATCACTGGTCGGGCTTTGCCACATGCCTTACCTCATACACCAAGTCTAAAGGGCAGGTTAGCAACACCAGCCTGCAGCAGCCCCATAGGAAATCTCAGTTAATGAACTTTTTTCCTAACTAACACAGTAGTCCCCCAGGAGGGCTGCAGTCCCACTCTTTGTCTGATAAGGAGTTTTAGGATCAAAAGTAGTTCAGTGGGAGGTAGCTCAGGTTTTGTTACCTTGTACCATATGTATCCTTGGGCACAGGCTTGCTTAGGGGGCCTTTCCTATTTTCATAAAGGAACAAGAAACCCTTATGAAAATGAACAACCTGTATCTATATGACCCTTGTAACCTCTAGCAGGGAGCTTATGTGGTTCCTAAATCCTTTAGTGTGGGTTAAATCCCCCCCACAGCTCAGGTCCATGGCAATACAGAGATGACTGGCTGAGTGTAGAGAATCAGTAGAGAATCGAACTTGGCATAGGATGATGAAAGCCGTATAGACTAGGGTGACACCATGCTTGCTGCAGTTCACAGATTAATTTAGGTAGACTAATCTAAGCTTAATGTATTGCCTTTATATATACCTGTACATATTACTCATGCTGAACCCATTTACTTTAAAATACAACTTAGTAAAATCGTAACAAGTTTTGAATGGGATACACAAGCTGTGCATTTGCTACAAAATAAAAAGTGTCTGAGACTCTTCTCTACCCCTGCATCCAACTGGCATGGAAAGGCCCATGTTCAATCAGGAATTCTTCCTGGCCATGCCGGTGACCAAACGATGTCTGGGAGTTGTTTGGGAGAGTGCTAGTTGCTGCTCAGCCAAAACAGTATGAAGGACCAGTTCAGCAATTTAATAGTACAGATGATTGTATTACTCTGCCTGGGAATGTTTCCTGGCACTGCTTAGTTTACTGCTGCACACACAGCCAGGAGGACTTGCTTTTCCAGACTGTATTTTGTCTTTCTAGCCATAGATATTTGTGTTCTAGAATTGTTCAAACAACAGATTGGAGGACTTTTGCTAAACCAGAAATTAGTTTTAGCTTTCAAATGATTTTAAAAATAATTTTATATAATTTTAAAAACAATTTTTTTAGATTATATCGTACTTCCAAACAGATAGATTAATTCCTCCATTAATTCTTCAAGACAAGAAAAAAAATACATTTAGACTATTGCCAGTCACAGAGTGCCAGATTTGAGAGACCAGTCCCTGACTGAGCTCAGGGCAGGAGAGAGGAGTAATTCACACACATCCATATCCACACACACACCCACATCCACACACACGTCCATAGTGAACTTTTTAATAGTCCTTTTACATATGTGTTGGGAAAACAAAATTAATACAAAATATTTTTGCATTAGTTTCAAAGTTTTATGTATGTTTGCTGAAATGCCTGTTTTGTGTTTGTTAAAGGCTGACAGATGTCTGTCAGAAGAACAGACAGTTATCAAATGTAGACAGGGGCAGCTAAAAAATGCAAAGATGAGTGCAAAAACCTCCATTATTTTATTTTTTTTCAATTTTCCCTTGGTAAAGAGCAATGCCTAGCTGCCCTACCTTTGGGACAATACAAGGACTGAATTATGTTTTGGTAGGGGTGTCTACTTTCCACTTGTTCTAGGGAGAGGAAGTATTCAAATTACTCCTTTGGGGCTGTAATTTATGCACACGACTGACATTAGTCTACAGTGATCAGCACACTTTCAGAAGAGAAAAGAAAATGTAGACATGGTCTTGCTTCTTGCCCCCACCTTTACTTCCTGTAGGGACTGTGGTCCAGCAACACTTTCTTTTTCAGCCTAGAATTTGTTCTGAATTTTGGTAGTTTTCTGGATTAGGGAGGCATTTTACACCTCCTGCTGTCCACATCTCACGGACCGAAGGGGAGAGAAGGAAAGAATTTAAAGTTGAGTCTGCCAGATCACATAAACTGAAATATTTGAAAAATTCCACTCTTTGAACCTCAATTTGCCACTAGAGGTAAAATAATGAAGGAAAAGTTAGTAGTTTTTAAAGATAAAAAATATTTAGAGTGTTTAACATATTCCAAATCTCTCTAAATCACTCTAAATCTTAAAGTGTTAGGCACTAGATGACCAAAACATATGAAGAGAATAAATGCATCTTCTTGTGGGTGCATGTGTGTCAGAGGCATGCTTGAAATTCCCACATGGTGGAGAGACAGCAAGGGATGTGAGTATACTGGCTGGCACAAGACCTTATCTGTGAGTAGTTTTGAAAACAAGAGAAAATTTAAAAACGTGAGAAATCTCAGGAAGGCAGGAAAAAATCTGAAGACCTTATTTACAAACTCGATAGCCTAAGGGAATTTCATACAAAAAGCTGCAGTGCAGGCAATGGACACATTATACTGAGAGACCCCAGTGAGAAATACTGTGTCACAATTCCTGTTAGTTTAGCAGAGAGAAACAGGCAGTGCCACTTTTTCCCTTTTTGGATCTCTGTCTGTGTATGACTTTACTCTGCTGAAAGCCTAACCTAAATCTTCAGATTAATAAAGGTTGTCTGTGTGAAAACTTAATGGTCACTTTTTAACAGAAGACCAGACTTTGACCTTAAACTCTGTGAGAGGTGAAAACATTTTCCCATTGTGGGGACAATGGATTTCCAGTTCTAGACTGATTTTTCAAAACACTCAGGTGCAAGTATTTTATTCTCCCAAGATGTAAAAATGTTTTGGTTGCTGAGGGAACTGCATATGTCAGAGAACAAAGCCAACACACAAATTGTCATACACATTAGAAAAGGATGACTTGCCTTCTACTAAGGATGTAGTAGATGGGTGGATGTATTGTTCAAATTCTCTGTAATGAAACAAATACTGTTCATCTGTTTTCCTATGCTATTTCTCCTTTTGGTAGGCTTTATGCCAATTTTCTGCTACATTTTATGTTTTTGATACTACCATGGTCAATTAAAATTAAGAAAGACACTTCTAAATAAAGAAAAATATGGCTAAAAGTGTAGGTGTAAACTTATACAAATGCATATATTCTGTTGTCTGATAACCCATGCTAGTGAGAGCCAAAAATGATCACTTTGCATAACTGAAGTTACATGAGAGACTGACAACAGACTTAGCACATATGCTTGTGGAGATCTGCTAAATCATGACATCATTGTGTGAGAACTATTCTTAGAAATTATTACAGGTAATTTTTAATGCAGTTTTTTTTCCTCTGTGCAGAGCATTAGATAGTTGGGATTGATATGCAAAGATACTGCAAGGATGGGATGAAAGGAAGATGAAATAAGGAGATGGGAATGCAGAAACAGCACAGATGTGCACTGTTTACGCTTCCCTTTCCTCCTGGCATCTACAATGTAAATCTCTTGCTGATGTTGGAGCTGGAGAAGCCATGGAGGAAGAGTAGCTCTGGGCTCTGGCAGCTCAGCTGATGGCAGCACTGGTGGGAGCAGCCTGGAGTGGGGTGTCCTCCTCAATGCTACTTGATTTCTTCACCAAACTTGTTTTCTGCATAACCTGTGTCTTCCCTAGAGAATTTGACTGGTGATCCTGGGTAGGAACTATGTTGTTGGCAAAACATTCTGGGAGATCACATCCAAACCAGATATTCCAGAGCACCACATTGTAAAAATAATGGCTAGCTGTGTGGTTTTTTATAGTTAAAGGGATAGGGCATTCCATTTAATAACACCTTTAAAAATGCCAAACAATTAACTGTCTTAAATATATCTTAGAGTTTTTGTATACCTTGTAGAAAATATGTGACCAGAGAGCGAATGTTTTGCTCAAGATTCTTATGTGTGACCTTCATAAAATTCCTCTTCACTTTTCCTATTTTATCTGTCTTAAAAGCCAGACTCCCTTCCCAGTTTTGCCATGGAGAATTGGGTATATACATTTTAAAGCAGCTTTTTAGAAACATGGACTTTAATGAGAATAGATGAAGGAATAAATGTTACCAGTCACCTCAGTTGTGAAGAAAAATATTTTATCTGACCCAGAAGTACCATTACAGAGTTTACTGACTCCATGAAGTAACATAAAGTGCTGATTTTGATTGTGCAACTGTGTGTTAAAAGGATGTGAGTGCACTGCTACAAATTCTCATGTGAGACTGGGAGAGGCTTGAAGAAATTAGAGATGAAAAAGGGTTTATTAAGTCATTTAGTTCTTGGATCATTCCCTAAAATGTTCTTTCCACTGCTGTGTCTAGTCAAGTTTTAAATACTGCAAGAAATAGGGCTTCCACCATTTCCCTGAGGGGGAGCTTGTTCCACAGTCAGCTAGCTCTAACTCTTAGGATATTTTTCCTGATTAGTCAGAAAAAAACTCACTGGTTAACTCAATATAAATTGTGCATAGTTCTTCTCACCCCCTGCCCTCCATCCTGAGGCATCTCTTCTTTTCTGTAGTGAGCACTCTCTTTGATGTTCATAACATTGCTTTCCTCTCCTAGTGCAGAGGTTGGTGCTTTCCAATGGGTATGACAAAGTGTTGGATACAATAAGAACTTAACCTCCAAGAAAACTAGAATTAAATGCATTTCTGTAACAGGTATATTGGTCTGATTGAAAACAGGGTAGTCTATTTAGATAACTTCTGTACCTGTGTATCTGTAGACCTTGAGAGTCAGACAGACCCAGTCTGTAAGAGAGTTGGCCCTTGGTGTTCATAAGGACCAGGTCTGCAAATAGGGGCCAAGACCTTAAAATCAAGCTGTTTTCTCTTCACTTTATTCAATATCAACAGGAAAGATGATCTCAGGTCCAGAACTATGTTGACAGTGCTGTTTATTATGCCCAATTCTGAATAAAATCTGATTCATGTTGCTGTATCCGCAAAGGCTGTGCAGCACTAGCACAAGCAGAGAAATGTTTTTATGATATGCTGTAACTCCAAATACACACAAGGAATAGATACACCAAATAAGAAAGTGTTACTTTTATCTTTCCTTTCTTATCTTTCTTCCTTCCTAAACTGATTTGAAGGAAGATATTTTTATATCTTGTTTTGGGTCAAGTACAGGCTGAAGACCCTGTTAAAGAGACAAATTTCACTTACAAAAATGTAAGGAAGTGAGTCATCACGTGTAACAGCATAAATATTAATCACACATGACCACACAATGAATCACACAATAGCGATATTGATAAGACATTAAAAATTTAAAAACATACACAAACATGTTACTAAAGCATTTAAAGTTTAACTTTATTTTTCTCCCTGTCTCTCCTCACTGTGATCATGTTCCTCTTAGCAGCATAAATCACAAGTACTAGTAACGATGCAAAAAAACATTAATCCTCATTCCAAACACATCTGCAGCTTACAGGTGTGAGTAAGTTTTTGCTCTCTAAATGAGGTTTCTTTCTAGCCAAATTTCTCACCTAAGAAATAATTCATATTTTGGTTTGTATCTCTCAGTATATTATGTAGAAAAGAGGCAGAATCTTTTCTTTTTCTTTTATGTGAAACCCTGTATTAAGATAACTCTCCTAAGGCTTAAGTGAAGCATTTTGTGATAAAGCACACACGCATTTGCTTTTCATATAGCATTACTTTAATAAACAAATCAGTGTCACATTCCTGCATGACGCAATTTCAACCCATTATTAATCATACTAAATGTTATTTCGGACCTTTGTTTTTTTTTTCTTTTCTCCCTAAATATTGTCAGTGGAATATTGTAGGCCTCTGCTGTTTTCTTTCAGCGAATTCGAGGTCGAAAAGCCAGTCTGGAGGAAATACAGCTGGTTCACTCTGAACATCATTCACTGCTGTATGGCACCAGCCCACTGAACAGACAGAAGCTGGACCCCAGGAAACTCCTAGGTCTGTACAGGCCTCTATTCTACTGAGAACAGCACATTCCAGCACTGTCATTAGTCATAGCTGGTGTCAGTTTAAAACACTTGGCAAGCAGTGTGACAAAAATTCACTTTTTCCAAATGCATTGCTATGTGCAAGGAGAATGTTACAATGGAAGCCAAATACAGATTAGAAAACTACACCGGCTGGAAAGCAGCTATACAAGTTTCTCCTCATTTGCTTCAAAAATCATCAGTGTTAACCTTTTACTGTAACTTGTTCTCCATTGGAGGTCAGTGGCAATTTTGAACACAGTTGGTTTTCTACCTCCTTGTATTTTTGATTCAAAATTAGGAATTTAAGATACACTTGCTTGTCAGAATTGTTTGTTTGCTGTTCTCATTTGCTTTATTTCAACTATTTCAGCCATTCTGTCTGCAGATACTATGCCTAAGTTTTGCTAATAAGTGAGCTTTACTTAAATGCCTTCTCATTATGCAGGATATGATATCTTTCTGAACAGCACAGAGGAAAATACATTAACATATTAAATGCACCTACAGTTTTACAGATTAGCAGAAAACTGACAGGTTTTTCATGTAAAATATCTTCATGCACAGCTAATGCTCAGTGTATGTCTTTTATAACACAAAAGTAGGGTTAAAATGAGCTCTGCTATTACTGTAGCATGAAGCAAGCCTAGTTGTCAGAAACACACCAAAAAATAGTGCATCTTGGAAATAATCTGTGAGTGAAATCCTGCCCTTTATGTCCCAGCACACTGGATGCAACACTCTAATTCTCAGTTATTTTTATAGCTCTTCTTCTAAGATGTGGAGCTTTTCCTAAATGAAATCAAATCCAACCCAAATAAAAACTACATTAGCCAACAAAAGAAATTGCTGCCACAATTCTAGTAATACATAGGAATTATTTTGCTTTGGAAACTTATGCTGTTTCTTCTATAAGACAGACTATTGCTTCAGGAAGTCCTAAGATCATAATTTTATACAGGTTTATACATTTTCTAAGCCAAGGCAACATCAAAACTGAAAAATATTTACAGTATATTAGATTATTAGGAGCTTGAATTTCTAAGTAGAAAATCCTCCTTAAAAAAAAAAAAGGTGTTTCCAAGAAAAATTGTCTAAATTCCTGCAAAATTAAATTGAAAACATTTTTATTTGATTTCATCAACATTGTCAAATTGTTCCTTTTTTAATGCAAACATTTCATTTAAATTTTGTTTGGTTTAATTTAATTTTATTTTTGCATTATTTAATACAACATACATTGATATAAAATATTGTTCCAATTTTGGATCTCAGTGGTTAAGCAGCTTCTGGGATGCAGTGTGCAGTTGCAGATACAAGTTTAAGAAGGAATGGACCTAACTGTGTTTCTGCTGATGTACACAGAATGCAGAAAGCTTTGTTTATCTGATCTCAGAAAATTATTGCTTAGCCCACCATTGCTTCCTGGACATGCTTTGCCTTTTTTATTAGACACTTAATCCAAAACATTTACTCTCTGAGTTAATATTAAGATCACACTCTTAGAATATATTCCGAATTCATCCTTGGCTCACCGCTCTTTTCTCTTTCTATTTCTAGGATATTTTCTTGTTGCACCTCACATGGCCTTTTACCAAGACTAAAGTCAATAAAACACCCTTCCCACATGCTTTTGCATGTGCCTGTTTTCTGGCCGGAAGATCTAGTCAATTGGGCTTCCAAACTCTTGGATAAAGGAACCTAATTGTCTCTTATATTCTTCCAAAATGCAGTGTGACTGCTCCTGATTTTGCTGTCCCCATTTCAGTGACGTTGAACCTAACCAATCCTGACACTAAAATTAACATCTTTGTATAACAGAAATTTAATATACATGTAGAGAAGGAAAAATATATAAAGTAAATATTTCTTATAAAAAATTTCATAATAAAGAGAGATAATATGAGACAATAACAACATTGTCTCAGAAAATATTTCTATTTCAAAGGAAGTGTATTATTTTTTCTACAGAAATAGTTCCATCAAATGATGGTTTTGCATCCTAATGAAAAGTAGGACCTAACCATCTTTTCTTTTCTTTTCTTCTCTCTCCATCCAAAAAGACAAAGGCACCATTTGTTCACTACTTATGCTCCAGAAAATGTTTGGTTTTGTTTCCTGGTCCTCGTTGGAAGAATGCCTCTGCTTTGTCTAAAGACCTTTTATATATATTTCTTTTTTCTCTCACAAGCAGCTTCTATACCTTTAAAACAGAAAAGAAACACCTGAAGGAATGAAATTTAAATATGACTAGAGCTAATAATGTGCTACTTGCCACTAAATGCTTATTTCTGTTTCCCTGTTCAAGAGAAAAATCCTGTTCTGGAGGACTGCTAAACTACATGACTGGAAACTACAGAAATCAATGAGACTTATGCACATATTCATCTATTCCTAATGGTTTACAAATATTACCTCCCTTGAACTCTTGGCTTTATCTTCCCTGCATCAGGGTCTACAAATGCAGCTGTTCCAAATGACCACTTCAACTTCTACACTGCTGTGCAGTTAAGCTTTGGACTGATGCATTTTAGTGTGTGTTAAGCAACATGTTGCATTACCATTGTCTTGACACAAAGGAAACTAAAATGCAGACTACGTGTCACATCACACTATGAATTCAAGTACCAGCATACAACCTTACAAATCTCTTCATATAAATTCAAGGGCAGAACAGAAAATTTCTTAAAAATTTGTTTCCTTTTTCTCCTTCCAACTATACTAAATGACTATATGCCATTAAGTAACTGTCACTCTAAGTCAGGTTTCCTGTTACTAAAACTTTGTAAAATGAGAAATAAACTGTCAACACTAAAAAATGCATTAGAAAGCACCCATGCAATTCCAACTTCAAATTAATGAAGAAATGAACACTTTGCTGAAATGGCTTTGCTCTTGAGGAATAATACTGAGAATAATCAGGTTAAAAAGTGAACACGCTTTTAATTTGGGTTTGGTTTTCTTTTTCTTTTGAAAGTGAGTTTTTACTCATTATTTTTCCTGTTTATCAGACTCTCAGACCCTACTCATCAATCTCCTAAACAGCTTCTTTGACTTCTGTAGGGGCCTGACCTCAGTCAGTGATGGGTGCCTCAGCACCTAATTTGACAAACTAACCTCTACTGCCTTTGTGCATTGATATTCTAGAATACAAATCTCGGAACATTTCCAGTTCTATCAGTAAACAGTTGTACTAAATCTAAAGTGCTGGTGACTACAAACTCTGCCCTAGTACAAAGTCAAAAATATTTTACTATTTTGACCTTGTTTTCTACCTTACTTGAATATCTTCTGGGACATCAACTTCAAACATCATGGGAAATTCTCACTCCAATTCATTTTCATAGTAGCTTTTTTGCTATTGATGTTCATTTATGGCAGACTGTTATGAGTTTTGATTTTTTGTGAGGCTAGCTAAGTGATGGTCTGACTTTCACTTAGTCCAACATTTCCCCACTGTTCTCTTCATGCAATTTCAATGTTTTCTTGTTCTTCAGAGTTTGGCAACTACTATTTTTTAAGTCATCATGCAACAAGAAGCAAATATTGCAGCAAATTTCTTGATACACTGAAATGGCTTCCGTGCTTGTTTTCCCCAGTTTTAGTACTATCTTCTGATTGATTTTAGTGTCCTTCTTCACCATCTGCTTTTCTGTTTTTACTTTGTGTTTATTGTTTTTAATAGCGTTTACCATGCACAATGTGCTTGGCTGCAGGGAGATAAATGAGAATTCATCTGTTGTCTCTTATGTCCCAACTCTGCCATGGAATTTAAGAAAATATGCCTAGTCATTCATTAATCTAAAAATTTCTTCTTTTATCTCAAATTACATCTTATGTTTCCAATAATGCCCCTGGCACTTTAACAGAACCAATTTTTTTAGCTATCTGCTTGACACCTTTTCATCTTTCCCACGGTAAAAAATGAAAAATTGGTCCCTGGATCTGCTTAACAAGAAATCTGGAAATTCCAACTTGCACCTCTACTCTGACAATCTCCTGCAGCCAACATTTCCTTGCATGTCTGGGGCCATTAGGACTCACAGTATGAGAATACTCTGCATAGCTGCTGCACCTGCATTTCCGCTGGTAGCTCCACAGGAGTTTTGTTTGGCTTGTCTCACACACTGCGCAAACTGATCAAAGGCCTTTAGTCGGATAAAAATGCACGTTGGATTTTAGTCAAAGTGTAAAGCACTTTCCTCATCCCAGACCGTGCAGTCTGGTCTCTCCTACTTCAAAGATGATGGCTTATAGTTGTCTTTGTGCATTTCATTGGCACCTGCTAAACATGAGTAAGTGCAGCATTCACCCCTTCCATAACAATGGGTGACTCCTCTAGGTAACTCAAGTGATTCACTATCTAATGTTTCCTCCAGATGGCAAAGTTACAAAGCCAGATCTGTGATAGGGCAGGGGAAAAGCTTATGTTCTCTTCCACAGCTGCCTTAGGATCAGATTACACACTGGGATAGGAACTGCAACAAATCCTGAGATCCTACCTGGTTTTCATATTGTCATTATCAAGATAAACAGTGAGTTTAGTAGTACCAAGAAAAAAAATTAATAAAATATGAGTACACATATTAAGGTAAACCTTATCATATTAGCTACTGTAAAGAGTAGATTAGCTAGAAATTAAACTCTAAAGCCTATTAAGTTTTTGTTCCCTTTAGTATAATGTATTTACTGAATAATGTTGAAAAAAACAGTATTTCAAGATATGTTTTTAAAATATTAATACAATCATTGATAGAATGTAAATTAAGAAAACAGCATTTTTGCATAGATAGAAAGACTAAGGCTGCAATTTTCAAAAGAGAAATTCCCTTGAAGTGAAAAAGCTAAGAAATTAGTTGTCAGTTTTATGTAAACTTAATGAGGCTCCCTCTGTTGTCAGTGAAAAGAAACAGGTACTTCTCAAGAATAATTCACCCCATCAGTCATGTAGGCTCGATGGAGGTGCCTGTCTCACTCCTCTGGTTGGTGAAGAAGCCGAGATGAGTAGCTTAGTCAAGCTGCTTATCAGCTATAGATATCAGGATGATTAGTCACCCTAGTTCAGAGTGATTTTCTCTGGAATTTTGATCATTATATTTCTTTGCCACTTATATGCCACTTACCAGTCATAAGATTTGTCACTGTTGAGTAACAGTACCTTAAATGTCCCATGGCTGATTTGATTTCTAAGTTTTATGATTATTTTTTGTACCATTATCTGGCATTTTCATAGCAATAATAATACTGAAATCTGAATTACTGTAAAGAGTAAGGAAATACTGTTCCAGTATTTAAATGTTTTTTTTTTTTATAAAAAAAGAGAAATGTTTATTGTTTCTTTTTTTCTTTAATATATAGGAAACGTGTCTCAAAAACTCTTTTCCTTGTTGCCTTGTGGGGGACTTGGGGTAAGTAGATGTTTGGTTTTTTTTGCAAAAGGGACAGCACACAACATATGTGTTCTCCAGTTAATTCTTTAGCACTATCAGTGCAAAGTCTTCAGAAGCTGATAAATGCAGAGATCAAACATGAGCCATTATCACACTGTGTTTTCAAAGACACAGAAGACAGTGCATTACAAGAGGCATATGGAACAGTTAGGAAAAGATTTTGTGTAAATGTGCCCATTTCTAGTTATCCCACTTAGGGTTTTCACACGAGCTCCTTTCTTGAGGAAAGTAACATGGGCACAATTTTTATATCACAATGAGCTTTCGAGAAGCTGTTTTGTGTACTGTTGAAAAGCAAATATGGCTCCACATTTCTCTGAAAGACAAAAAAGTTGCCAAAGCTAACATTAAGCATGAAAAGGGCTAACTGCTGGCCAATAACTTGGCTATTAAAGTAATAAATTATTTGAGCATTTTTATGCCTGTTTTGAAATGGATTAATCCAGAAAGATAAGCTGATATTAGGACACAGAAGACAAAAATCTGGAGAGAGAAATATCTTGCAAATAAAAGAGTAAAGCTGAATTGTTGAAAACTGTGTAGAATTTCTACTGATACCAGTATCATGCCCCTATTCAGTTGTAGTGAAGATACTGCCAAGGAGAAATAGTTTTTCACATATATGAGTTTTTTTCACAAAAATATTTCATGCTTTTGGTCCAACAGGATCCGTTATTTACTGATGTCATTAATGTCAAAGTGAAATGATAATGTTCTAGATATCAGTGGGCTGGATGGTTGATGTCTATTTTACTTCCCTTTCACTGCTTCTCAGTGAATTCTCTGAGCATCTTCTTTGAAAAGTCTGAGCAGGCATAAAGGTGTAATCTTTGGAGGTCAACTTCCAGTGCAACCTTATACAGTTTTATTCTTCACAAAGCATAAATTCCATACTATACTAGTATGTTTATATGACAGAAGAAATACTCATTTTGTAAAGTTTTAACACAGGCACACAAAAAAAGAAAAAATGCATTTTAATCTGCAGTATTTTGTAATTTTTGTGTATTTTTTTTTCTGAACTATGAGTTAATAGAAAAGGAATCGGGAAGTCATAATCATTCCAGCTCCTCCACCTTGAGCTTAGCTTACTGAAGATCCTGCCTAAAATTTGGAAGTTGGTGACTAGCAATTTGCCAGTTTGGAAACTTAAGTAACATTACACATTGACGTGTGCGCATGTGCACCTCTGTAAACTACCATCATATATGCACACGCTGGTGCACAATAAAGGTAATTTTTCACACTACTGATGTAGAGAAAATGGAACAAAAATCAATAAAGTTGAGAAAGGATGTTCAGGCTTCTAAGTAAAAAGGAGATTATGTAAAAGTTCTTGAAAAAAATCTATTTTAGGGCCTTGGATAGTAAAATGGACTACAGCATTCTTTGAAAATTAAATGATAAAATTTTTTTATGAAACAGATTATTGTGATATTAAAAAAAAATCATGACCAGAGATGTGCTTTGAAATCCTTCTACTAATGACAGTATGTTCCACTCTAAAGCTAACTTAAATCAGAATTACTCAGAACAACTTAGTTTTTTTAAAAGCATTTAAATTCATCTACACTTTTTTCCCAGTCTGTGTCATTTATTTCTTATTTAAATTCATGGAAATTGGATTAAGGAGCATGTTGTAGAAATGGATCTTTATTTATATTCTAGTTGGTCTGCCTTTCTATGTATTATTACTGTCAGGCATTCTGGGGGTCTCTTTTAAAGGAATGGGTTATGACCTTTTTCAAGGTAAATAATCAGATTAGGAACTTTCTTTCAGCGATATTTAGCTGTTGAATGGTTAAGAGGAGCTCCAGGAAAGGGAGCTGCTTCAAGCTATGTGGAAAACAATTGTTAAGCTTACTTTCAGAAATGATAGTGGAAAAGAACAGGAAATATTGCTACTTGGTAGCTTTCAACTTAAATGAAAGGTAGAAAGCAGTAATCAATGTAAAGCAGGAGTATAGTTCATGCAAAGATTTTAGGGAGGGATGGAAGAATTTAATCTTTTTATGTTTATTTTTTCTTCCTTGCTTGTATCATTACTTGTTTGCTGCAGAATATAACAAAGGGTTAAGAAAAAAATCCCATTCTTGCAGGAGACTTTATGACTGCCTTTTGAATGAGAGTTTTCAGAGCTCTTTCATCTTATTGTCTTCTAGCTACATGGGGAACTTGTTGTTATCATGCAGCTCTATTATTAAATAGAGTATTGGTTCCACTGCTCATACAGGGGATGGGAAACCTAGGCTCTGTTCTGTCCACACCCAGGCTGGATTTAATATCAGAGACCCCATTTCTTAGTGAGTGTTGCTACCACATAAGAGATCAAATATTATTTCTGGCTGGGGACCCCCACACCATGCACTGAATTGGTGCTACTGTTGGAAAGAGTACTGGAAAAGTAAGGCTTTATGCATAAGTAGGATAAAGCCCATCTACCTAAGGCTATGATCTACCTATTATACATAATTCTAAATACTGCCAAGTGCTAGTTCTGAGGCCCTGTTCCACAAAAAAGCTTATAAATTTGAAAAAATTTGAAAGAATCACTGAATAGAGTGAAACTGCTCCTGGACCAAGGAATGGAAGCTAGGACTTCCTAAACGCTGAAGAGATGGTCACCTGATGAGCTTAGACTGTTCACAAACAAAAGTCCAAGTAACCTCTGTAACCCTGAATTCTACTCCATTACTGATAATTTGATCTCTGTTCTAAAACTACAGTCAACATCAGGGATCCTCTTCTTTGGACATTACTTACAGTGAAAGGAAGTTTGTTTCAAGAATTTTGAATAGCGAACAAGAGGCAGTTTGCATCCATAACTAGTATTTTCTGATCCTTTTCCATCACTCCACTAAATCTTTTGTAGCAGGAAAAAAGTATGTAAAACTTATGTTCATTTATTTCTTAAACACTCATTCATCCATATTAATTATTTTTAAGTAGTGCTACAGATTGATTATGTCAGAGTCATTGGCTTAGTATGTTACACTCTCAGAAGAAATCAAATAATTTTTTGTTTGTTTTTTTTAAGGAACTATGTAAGTAGCAATTGTTGCTCTTATCTAAGAACAGAAACCTGATTCATCTGAACAGCTAAATTGAACAGATCTCACAAAGAGAGAAAAAATGGTCTAAACTAGCATCCTAAATTTTCCCATAACAGGTTTTCTTTCAGTGATGCTTAATATTTTATCAGAGGACTATCCAGGGTCAAGATAATAAAATCCACTGAAGTATGGGATCTCCCTCCTGCAATAATGCTTTTTATGTTTTTTTTTTTTTCTTTTTCAAGCTTAACCTTGTTCCAGAACCAACTGTTGTTAAAGAATTCTAATACCAGGGGGATGAAATTCTTTGTGTTGGAGAGAGACTAGCAGCTCTATGACCAGCAGTTTTAATAAAAAGAAACGGTTTCTTGCAGCTGGTCAGAGGTTTGGAATGTGAAGTTTTCCAGGAGAGGTGGGCAGATTGCAGGTGAAGTGGCCAAACGGGGAGAATAATCACAAATTACATTTTGGTTCTGTGGATTGTCAGCCTATTCCACAATTTTTCATCTGTAAACAGCCATTGGAGCTATAACTGATCATTTGACCAATGTATCCATCTATTGCAATTCCTCTTCTGTTGTGCTGTGAAAATGACAATAAGAGAAGAAGAAATCTACTTTTAATGGGAGTAAGTTTCATCTCCTTGTCTCAGTCTGTCACTAAAAATAGTGATTGTTTTCTTGCCTGTTTGACCTGCTGCTGTGTGAAGAAATCTTGAAGTAATTTCTCAGCCATATTTTTCTGTCTAGTTGATAGGCAAAAAACCCCACAAAAGCAAAGAAGAGCAGGCTTTTATGATAATGTCATCATCGGCTCCCAGCTTCAAACACTTCTGTGGCTTTTGAATTGTCATTTATAACTTGGAACTGAACCGACCCATAATTCCCTTGATGCATTTAGAGAAATTGATAACAGACTGCTTCTTTTATGGCTCAGAGGAGGCAACTCCCATCACATCACTATTGGCAGTCAATATTATTTTCTGACATGGTTGTAAAAGTATAAAGGGGCTTATGGCATTTGTTTAGATGAGGAATGGGCTCTCAAGCTGTGCTGGGGTTTATGGGTCCAGATTACTGAGAAGCAAAGGGAATATGATGTTTGCAAACAGGATATGATTTTATTTAAGTTTGGGTTTCATACGTTGTTCCCTGGGGATTGTCCTGCAGACAGAAGAGAATTTCACTTTTATCATATGAAATTGGGCAGTTATCCAATTCCCCCTGCTCTCCCCCCATCCTCCCCACCAAAGACACTGCTCCAAACCTGTAATGCGTAAAGTCAGAACTTCAAACTGCAAGAGGAGGAGCTGGGGGAGAATGCTGCCCTACAAAAATCAGACTTCAGAAGAATCAATGTTTAGTGAGCTGAACAGAGTGGCTCTTAGGCTAAATACCGAGCCATCTGAATGACTAAGTATGGCTTGTACATATTATGGAATGTCCATTACATTTCCTCTAATTTTGCTGTTACAGCAGTAAAACAGAGATGGTGTCTTCTGCTGGGATAAGCTTGTCTTGTTTTGAAAACTGAAGTGTAACTTGGATCTTTCATATAGAAAACAATTTGGCCTGTAATTACCAAGGGAAGAAGTTTATAGCTATAAAATCTCAACATATTTACCAAACTTACAAAACATTAGTATTTTCTGAATATTAAATTCCTTCCTGCCATTCCTTTTTGCGGCAGCTGACAGTGCTACTTTTTGTTGTGACCACACAGGAAGAAAAGCAATAAGAAAGGCAAGATTTTACTAGTACACAAGTTTAGTAAGTCATCCAGGAAACAAATTGGTTTCTGCTGCTTCTCAATCTTCCCTTGATCTTCTCAGTCTGTTCCCAGGAAGAATTTTCAGCCTTTACATATTATGACTCTTCATTCCTCTTATTTCTATAAGAGCTAATGGTACCAAACTGGTTGCATTACCATGGTACAACAGTGTAAAAATCAAGAAAATATTGGCAGTGGCTTTGCCTTCTTGTAGCAAGCTTAGGTTCCAGGCTGATTAGGTATCTCTCCCTATACCTGCACACAAATGTGTCTGTACTGAAATAAGACTGCCTATAGTTTGGACTCTCAAATGAACCATCACCTCCACACAGATGTAAGAATTAACTTGTGCCTTTCCGCTATACTCCAGGCTATACCACAAAAGGTATAGTTATCTCAACAAAAGATATGTCTGCTTCCTAGTTTTGGAAAAGCAATCTGTAATTTCTAGAAGCTCATCTACTCAATATTAAGTCTTCCATTGTGAAATCATTAATATACCATGCTGCTAATATACTAACCTAATACTTTAAATTACTTACCTAACTCACTAACCTACTGAAATCTGCCAGTTACAACTTTTTGGAGCACACTGCAGAAGGCTCCTAGGAGTGAAGGACTTGTTTACTTCCTAAGCCTGTCAGCTATACCACCTCTAAAGAAATAACAAAATTTAATCAAAACAGAAGGCACATTATATTTTAACTGACATATTTTGCAGACCATTTAGGACTCATAGTTGCATGCTGTTGACTGTGATATTTTCTGCAGAGGTCAACAAAATGTGTACTCAATAAGGACACCCTGGTACTTCCTCAAGGCAATTTAAGGCCACTGGGGATGGAATCAGAGCTAGAGCTGGAAGTTTGTCTAAAGAAAAAACAGTGAATTAAGATGAAATCTGCTCATTTAATTAACTTGCAGTCCAGAACAACAGCTCTCTGAATATTCCCTTGTCCAGCTTTATGTACTGGCATAAGAAAGCCACACGGATCACTAGAGCAGGAGTTGTTCTACCTAAGATCAGAAGAACTGACTGGAGGTGCTTGAGTTCCTTTCTTGACAGAGACTTGAAACAACTAAATTTCAAATTTTAGGCACATTGATTTTAGAAAAAAAAACAAAAAAAAAAAAAAAACAAGTGTGATAAAGTGAATCTTGATGATCACATCACAGCAGGAAACAGCCAGCCTTCCTTTACTGAGTTACACAGACTTCATCTCTGGTTCTGGGAAGTGCATCTGTGTCTCCTGGGCCGGGAGGGAGCATATTTAGCATATCAACACCACGGACACAAAAAAAATTTCTTCACATTACAGAGCAGATATTTTATCCCACTTTTGTTCTTTCACGGCACTGAGGCGTCCCTATGCCATCTACCACAGAGCTTGACGTTTCAGTGAGAGGTGAAACCAGCTGAGAGACATAGTTCCTTGGTATTGCTGAAGGCATAACAAAATGTTCTAGAATAGTCACAGATTGCTTTTGCTTGCAGCAGGCAAGGATAGAAAGCTCAGGTGTGGTAATCTGACAGCTTGTCAAATACACAATTTGGTCCCTCAGATAATTGCTTTTCCCTTTTTCACAAAGGACTGTTTCCCCTTGCTACTCAACTGGATTAAACTTTTAGACAAAGATACAGTATATGAAACACAGAAAATTATTGGGAAGTTACTGAACTATCATAAAGCCGTATCTTTAAAGGTCTTACCTAATTTGCTGCGTTTTCTAAAAATTATTGTGTTGCCAAAGGCAAACATTATGCAAAGAAGCTTCTTATTTCCAAGAATATGAAATTAGATATATATATATATAGATATATATATAGATACACATATAGATAAATATGCACAGGTATGTTAAATGTAAAAAGTGGAATAGTACCATATCCAATCTACCACTACTACTGTTCACTCTTCCCAGACTTAATCACATACATTCAGATGGATTTGACTGTAATTCTGTAATTAAAGAATTCACATTTGCACTTTAAAAACATATCATGTGTTTATTTACAGAATTTAACCACCAGATGGACAGAAGAGCTCTCTGAAGAAAAAATATGTTTATCTCAATAAACACCAGGTTCTAGTGTAGTCCCATGGTGGCCTCTAACACAATGATAATCTACATCCAGGCAGAAAGCTGAAATGTTACGTTTTAATAAAAATGGGTGCAGCAGTAAATGATGAAACTTTTCAAAATTAAGGCTTGAATACTGCACAAAGAAGTTGAATTTTCTGCAACTGTGTGCATTACAACCAACTATACATTGTTGTATCTCCTTGTCTGCAAACTCCTGGAAGCCGCAAGATCAAACATAAGAAGGCAGTTGCACAAGCATTTTCACACACTTACCTATTAAATACTAAAACAAATGTCAAGTTAAACTAATAGAGTACTTGGGGCTAGACCTGAAAGTGCAGTAACATTTTTTACAAGCATCTGGTGATATATGCCACATATCTGAGACTTGAATCTGGGCCTAAGTGTTTTGTTTATGAGTTTTTTATAAAAACAAGTTCTAATCCACATCTAATCCATGCTATCCTCCCTCTATTCCCCCTACCAATGATGCACATATCACTGTTTCACTAAGGTTTGGAGATCCTTTGCGGTGTCTAATGTATGCATTATGAGACCTTGAGATTCTGGATCTCTGTCATAAAAGTTAGTTTGAGAGAGAAACCAAGTAAAACTATTTCTTTTTGAGATATTATTGTGTTCAGGCTTCAGCTTGACTTAGCCTGATATTTTTTGGCTTCTCATTTTGAATACAAAGCTATTTCTTTTCCAATACATATCTCGCATATTTAATTGCCTTTTTTTTTTACAAACTTTAGGATGAATTTCATTTTTACAGAGAGGATGCTGCATTTAAATCAAGGGAAGACTACCAACATCAGTAACTCTGTTAGGCATTCAATAATTAATTAAGAATTGAATTTTTTACTGTTTTCTGAAAATTGGCTTTGATTGGCTTTTCATGCTACTTCACTATTGGCAGGTAAAACTTGAAAGACATTAAGTATTCTACATACAACTGGCCCACATTCCTTGCTCTTGAAGAAAGCCTGGAAAGAGGCTTTTGGGATCAGAATTAATAGCCTTTAAAACTATTTTTAGAAGTCCTTTTCCATAAATATATATATTATTACTGATGAATTCTCCTACTGGAATTATTCAAATACAGAAGTCAAGTCAGTATTATTCAAATAGAGAATGCAAGACTAAGGGAATTCCATGGCTTTTGTTTAAGCAATGATTTGTGACGGTCCTTTGAACTATTCATCCTGCTGGAGCCTAAAGATCACATGCCCTTCACAAATTATTTGTAAATCACACTGGTAGGCAAGAAAATATGTAAAGCTGATATTCTGGTTACCCTTTATGGTAGGCATTTTAGATCAAAACAGCTGGAAACGCCTTTGACAGAAAAAAAATCTTTGATACAGCTGCAATAGCAGCAAAAATAAAGGGAGCTCACTGTGCTTATTTTTCCTAAAGTAGTACACTTTTACACATTTCCTGTATCTGGAATTTATGGAGAAGACGTCAGCAATGCAAACCTTTTCTCCTTTGTTCCTTAACGAGTGACATGGCTGACAGGCCATCCATTAGAAGTTCTTCCTTGGAGATGATGTGCACACCTTCGCCTCTTTAGTCATGGTGAGATGAAACAGCAGCTGAGAAGCATGTTGAGGACCTTTTGCTTCCTAGTGGAAATCACAGAGGTGATGAATGATCACCAGGACATCTGTAAGAGTGGGAGGTGAGAGCTATGAGCGTGACACCTGGGAAGCTGCACTGCTCATGGTCAGGAGCAAACTATTACAAACTTATGTGGTAGCATTAGCTGGCACCGACTGTCTCTAAGAATGACAGACTCCTTGCTGGAAGTGATACCGAAATGCCACACAATTTTTAGAGACTGAAGTGCTTTAGAAAAATATTTAATTTCTGTTTTCACAACAGTATATTAAAATAACACAGTGATGGAAGCGTTTGCTCTGGCATAAGAGAAAGAGTGTGAGATTCTGGATGCTTTTAAAGCTAAAACACTCTGAATTCACCCTGAAATATCTAAGGTTTATTGAATTTCAGTATCACTGAGTAGGTCAGTACTCTCCAGTATTAGTTGTCACTGATTCTTAATCAGTTTTCGTACTGCATATAGCTACACTATTATGAGCTGACCATATTTCATTTACTTGTCAATATTAGAACCACTTATATCAAAGGACAAAATTTTTTTAACATAGTTGTTTTTCTAGATTTGTGTTGAAATGTTTCCATTTGAAATGCATACTTAACTAACTTCCATCCAAGAGCAGTTGAGCCCAATCTCTACTCTTTATAGAAAGGGCAAAGAATCCTTTCAAACTACTGCAGAGAACTTCTTGTTATCCAGAATATTGGACACATAGAATGCAATGACTGCTATCCAGGAAATATCACAGGTCAAAGTTTCCACGAACAACTAGATGACAGATTGCATTTTTGACCTGCTGTCAGAAAATTAGTATCTCTTGTGGGGATGTGTGATATCTCTAAGAGGACTGGTTTTGATTTTAATGATGGCAACAATTGTGCAGAGAATCCAGAGCAGGATGAGAAATTCAGCATATTTTTAATTCTTCTTTGGAGTAAAATCAGAATTCCACTGCAGAAAATGAATTTGCATTAAATCACAAGCTGTGTGTTTGTGGGTAGGAGGAGGAGTGGGGAGAGAAAGTTCTAGGATGCTTTGAATTAATCCCAAAGCAGTAGCTTGGGCTCTCTTTTATATTGCCATGTCATTATCAGTGGGGATGTATTCAAAGCAACTTCAGAGTTTACGGTAATTTAGGAAAGATAACTCGTACAGATGAAAACATCATGCAGGGCGTAAAAAACTCAAAAGGTTCATCAGATTGTGAGCAGCATCTCTGGTTAGCAGAGCTGTGATACATTGACCACTTGGCAGATCCCAGATTTCTGGAAAAAAAGAGGACTGAAATAGAAGATGAGGATTGAAGAAGCATTGTAGCCGGGAAGGAGAGGTAAAACAAAAAGCAGTTATTATCTTAGAAATGCTTTAGCATTATTAATCACACTCCCTTTTTGCTCCTCTGAGGTAGGTTCCAGATAAATTTAAATAGCACGACAAGGAACATTTCCAGTTTTGTCAACTGCACTGATTTCAGAAAGATCTTGGAAGTAAGGAATGTCTCCCTTAGGTATATTGCCATATCTTTCCTCACCATTTTCACATGCACCACAACTTGAGCACAGCATAGGGAGCTGGTAACTTTTAAACTTTACAGTCAGTCTTCTTTAAAACAAAATTTTCCAGCCCAAAAGGGGTTATAGTACATCCTTTCTGTCTGTTGAAGTATCTCTGCTCTAAGGCTTCTTTCTTACCTTGTTTTAAGTATGCTAAAAGTCTTCACTGCGAAAGTGGCATTATCACATAGATACTTACAGGAAGCAGTCATATCAAGTTTTTTTTGTAGTGCAAAGCAGAGAATTTCTAGACACAGGGCTTTAAATAGTAATTCATTCAGTCAGGAGAAGTTACCAACATTTCTTTTTACTTAAGTCATTCCCTTCCTCTTTAATGCCTCCACATCCACTTCAGGGACAGGTAGCTTAATTTCTATCATCTGTAGCTTTGCAGAATATTAGCTTTGCCACACATGCCAATGATTGAGCTATATATGTGCTTGAAAAAGCCTGCAACCTACAGTGCTCATTCAGGAAACCAGGAGTGAAGTAAATCCATATGTGTGTTAGAAAGTCAGTGTTCACATAGGGCTCGTGCTCTCTGGCTCTTGGTGCTATGATGCACAATTCCTTGAAGAACCGTAGCTGTCATAGGATTTTTGATAACAAAATGTTTAGTATGCTTATAGTTGAACACTGATGTTTTGATGTTTTATAACAATGTTTTTTTTTTCATTTGGTTGAATTAAGAACATTCTTCTATCTTGACAATTTTTAAAGGACTCCTAAATAGAAGCAATATTTAAATATTAAATGTAATTAAACAGAAAAAAGGGCTAATATTCTTTGTTAAAATTCAGCTACAAATGCTGTGTTTTCTGTAAATTTTGTTTAACATTGTCTGTAAAACAATCCTAATCCAGACAGGTTTTACACTGAATTCTTTGGCTGCTCCAAAGCACTTGAAGAAAAATAACCTCTTATAAAATTCCATCTGACTTTGTCATAGTCTGTGATTCAGAAAGCATCACATTTGTCACAAATTCATCCACAGTCAGCATATAGATAGGGTGTCAGATACATGAGATATATACATGCACCAGAACCAGAAACCACAGTGTCTAATCCCACTCCCTTTACTTGTGTAAAATCCAACCATTTATCCTCAGAGGAATATAGAAAAGCACATCAGAAGGATTTTAGATGTTCATTTCATATGCAGCCTGACAACTGGACCAACTAGTAGCTGTAATTTTAATGGGTTTGCCATTCATACCACAGTATTTCAACAGCAATTTACAAAGTAAACCCTGAGTAACACTAAAAGAAAAATCTCTGTTCAGTCATCTGAAACATTTAAGGGAATTATAGAGAATTATAGAATTATTAGAGATGTAAAATGGAGTGAGATGGCATTTTCTAGTTGTTACAGCTAAAGCATTGGCTGTGTGATGCAAGTTCTAGGTCCTTCATGAGATATTCTTCAGAAATTCAGTCTTAATTTTGCAAGAATATTAAATAGTATTTGACACCTCAGTTTGTACTACTGTGCCTATTCAGGGTAAATACTCATATATTTATGTTACTTTTTGTATTATCATAACTGTGCATTAAAGTATGCAGATTCAGTTGGCTACCCCTAGTTTTAAGACTTTGCCACTCATTACATGTACCATGCCCAAGAGATTAGCTAAAATATCCTGAATTTCCTGTGTTCATTTAGGTGATCATTTTTGAAAAATTTCCCAGGAAACACTGTTCTGTTTCCTGATTGCCCATTTTTTTCTACCAGTCCAGGTAAATTAAGGTAGCAGTCATTCAAGTGGTCTGAGGGAAATTTTTCAGAGGAAGATACTTGATCTTACTGTCCCAGTTCAGTCTGCTCACACCCAGCTGAAAGCAGAAAATGATAAATGCTGTACCTTGGCCAATGCTCAGCATTCAGCGGATGGAGAGACTGCAGTCTCATGTGTCAGAGCAGACAACAGTTTGAAGGGTGGGTACTCTCAAGCTGTGGTTACAATTTTAACTTAATCAGCCTTCTGGAAATGAATCATAGTTCCTTTGAGGATGCAGGTTGCTCCTGCTCATGCCCTGGTGTACGGAGCAGCTGCCATTGAATCATTTTCATCAGCCACTCCTTCATGTTAACCTTAATTTTCTAGCCATAAAAATGGTAAGAAAGTACCCCTCCCAGCCCTCTTGCCGATACTTCTTCATTTAAAATACAGCACAGTATTTTTCAAACTTTATTATGGTTTGATTAAATTGATTTAACCAATGATCTCTACTTATTTATTAAATATTAAAAAATGACATTTGATTCACAGTTCCTTTAAAGCAGTAGAGAGAGAACTCGAAGGTCTGCCTAATGTTACTTGTGTCATTATTTGTTTACTACTTGGTTTCCTTCTTATTTCTTGTTACCTATTGATCAGCATGCATCTTTCCTATTTCTATCTCTTTTAATCTCAGGCTATCAATCTACAAAACAACTATAATAAACCATCCTATATCAAGCTGATGACACCTAATTAACCTAATTGTGTTTGTGCAACATTTTGAGTTTCTTAGATGAAAATACAGTGTGGTCTCACCGCTGTTACTCTAGACTTTGCAACCAAAGGGCAGTTTTCTTATTCAAGTCTACTGTAAATACAAGCTATTTTCATTAGTTCAGCTGTATGCACACAAAACTGATCAAAATGATAGAAAAATCAGGTCCAGGATACTGAAGAATAGGATCACTTTAGTAGCTTGAAATATAATATTATTGTAACAGTAATGGCAAAGACATTTGACAGGTGTAGAGAAGATCAAGCTTAGATCAAGCTTCTTTCTGTTTGAAATGACTAATCAGAGAAATTCCTCAGAACTTCCAGAGTCAAATAGCAGTTGCATCCATTTTCAATTACTTGATTTCTTTCTTTCCCTTTTTTTTTTTTTAATGGAATTAGGAACAGAAGCTTCTGGTTCAAACTGAAAGCATGTCTCAGTGTGTTTGGAAATCATCCAAATAGCATCTGCCACAGTATTTTGTCTATTTCTAAACGTTTTTCTTTTCATGATAAATTTGCACGGTACGCTACAATTAAATGCACTTCCCATGGAGCATCGAGGAAGTCTAGCTGTCTTTCTGAATAACTTTTTCAGACTATTTAACACCACCCTGTCTGCTTTACATAATACATGATATATACAAGGATATACAACATTTCACCTATGTTTTGGTATGTTTCTGTAAATAAATACTTATTAAAAATACATTTCAAAGGTAAAGTTTTAGCACACTGACTGAAGCTGTAGAGCAGTGCTCCTTAGCCACCTTTATAATATATTCTTTAGCATGTAATGTTTTACATGCCACACTTTCTCATTTAGACGGTGCAGGAGATAACTTTCTCTGTTTTAAAACCCCTTAAAATAAAACCTTCCAGCTACAGCTCATTAGTTCATCAAGACTGGGTATGCAGCGAGGGTCTTGCTTTATGTAATTCCATTTTCTGTCTCTGGCAAGGCTGACTGCTGAAATTATTCAAAACAATTAATTGTTCCCATTGCAGTCACTTACAAACAACCGCCTGGGAAGAGAAAACGAGGGGTTACTACTCTGTTTTGTTCTAAAGAAAGGGGCCGCTGATGTGCCATTGATGAGCTCTGGTGCTGGGAGAGCGGCGGCTGTTCCCTATGGCCATTCCCGACGGCCATTCCCGATGGCCATTCCCGATGCTCATTCCCGATGCTCCCGGGGCTGGCAGGTCCCCGTCACCTCGCCAGCCGGCTTGAGGAGCGTCTGGCGAGCAGGCCCGGCCCGGCCGATGTAACACTGTTTGTAATGAGAAATCTAAACAGGGAATGGCAGCGAGGCATGACAGGAATGTGTTTCCATTGGAGAAGCCCGTGCGGAGAAAAAGCATAAGCAAAGCCATGTCCAGAAGGCCTTTCAGCTGGCCAGCGCGGAAGACTGATGTTATTGTACACGGGCTGTCACGCTGCCAGCCCTCCCTCACGGGTTTGTTTTCTCTCATGCTCTCCCTCTCCCTCTCCCTCTCCCTCTCCCCTGTCCGCTGCCTTCCTCCCGGGGCCGGCTGTTTGCTCAGGTGGACAGTGACACCGTTTGGAACGAGCTGCACTCGGCCGGGGCGGCACGCATGGCGGTGGGCTGTGTCATCGAGCTGGCGGCCCGCGTGGCCTCCCGGGAGCTGAAGGTGAGGTCCGGGCCGCGCCGTGGGTGGGAGCGCCGGGCGGGCCGGGCCGGCAGCGCGGGGGGCTCAGCGGCTCCAGCGCTCGGCTCCGGGCAGGGCGGCGGGACCGGAGCAGGGAGGGAGGGACGGAGGGAGGGAGGGCGGCCGCGAAGGTGTGGCAGTGCATGAGCGGCGGCGGCCGGGGGTAGTGCCCGCGCCGAGGGGCTGCAGCGTAATGCGTATCTCCTCCGGCCAGCGGCTGCGGCGCTCCTTTTCGAGTCAAATGTTGATTTTTTTTAATGTATTATTTGTTTTTTTTAAATACGGTTGTTTAGCCACGTGCTCAGTGTCAGATGCCACCCGGCGAGAGGGGACAGGAGGGAGCGGCTGGCGAGAAGGGCGATGGGGCCGGCGGTGCCCGGCTGCCAGCCCGCCCGCGGCCCCTCTCTGCCCGCGGCCCCGCTCCGCTCTCCCTGCCGCCGGATCTGCGAGGCATGATGTACGAAACCCAAATTATCCCCAGTCTAAACAATTTATAAAAGCTCCAGACCTGACAGACTTTGACATTTTATTTGGTATTTTAACGGCCCTATTTAAAGGTACACCATATGCAGCCGGAGTGCAGGCTTGCCCCAATAAACATTGTTGGAGCTTACATGTCTCCTTAATGAAACTGTTTATTCGCTTTCCAGTCCGCATTCTAATGGATTCAGTCCTATTTCCAGAATCAAGATGGAAATAAATATTTTAAAATTAATACTGCACGATGATTTTTTAAATCCCAAATTCTTTTTGAACTGGAGAGTTTTCTTCCTGTATATTTCTCTTATTTCAGTCATAATATGTTAGGTACTTATTTGGGAATGGGTGGAATATATTTACATATATAGGGAGACAGATACAGAATATAATGTATAAATGAGAGCATAGTCAGGTGAAACACAGTACTGTAGCTCTGACACAATAAAATGCATTTACTAAGCTTTCATGTTCAGATACTGAAATCATGAGCCAGGTACCACGCAAAATGTACAAATTTCGAAATCTTGGATCAAGGACAGGGTGCATTATATGGGATCCTGTTGTGTATCCTTTCTGATGGGTTCGTCATTCCCTTTAAGATTTTTTGGGCATAGTAAGGTATGTAACTCACTGTGTGTTGTTCCACACAGGAATAATGAAAGCAAAGAAGGATGTTTTATCTAGTTCTTATCTTTAGTAACTGTAGGTAGGACACACACCAGTGTCTAAGGCAGTTTAAAAGTAAGTTTTGGTAAGAATAGTGAGGCACATCCTGTGTGCACTTGACATGAGTGGGGTCCACTGCAGAATCTTTACCACTTACCTCTGTACATTTGTGGTGTGTCTCACACAGTGTGGATGCTCTTGCTTATTTAACTGTGTGATAGCTGAAAAGAATCATCAGCCATTGTGAGACTTCGCTTGCTTCTTCTGTTGCAGCAGTCTGTAAACAAATGTTTTATATTTAGTACTAGGCATTTTATATTTAGAACTAGTTGGTAGTTTAATGCAACATTATTGTTGATCCTAATTAGAATATTTTTCTATAATGCAGAGAATTGAACCAGTGTCATGCAACTTGCAAGTTGAGACATAAGAAAAGCAATTTTTCAATAGGTAGGCCCAGTAGTTGGTTTAAACCTAATCATCAGAAAAACAAAAATGGAAGGGATGGAAGGGATGTGCTATGAAAGAGAATTGTGAATATTCCTGCCATTCCTAATAGGTGTTTATTTAATGTGTTCCTAGACTTCCAGCATAAAGCCCAGTGATTTACATGCCACTATGGCATCTGTATGAACCATCAATCTGCATGTGGTATTTTTCATTTAAGGTTATGGAAAGGTTGTTAATGCCCGACTGTCAGTAGGAAAGCATGTTAGCAGAAGTTCTGTAAATGCAACAGTCCTGACATTAGCTATTTTGGCACAGTCATCCTATGTTTGCTTTGTCACTGCATCCATTCAAGCCCGGGGTTTGCTAGCAAATTGCTGTCAATACTCTCATATTGTAAATTGCACTGGGGGGGGGGGGTGTGTGTGTTGCAGTGTTTTCTGGAGTTCTCTACAATCTCCATGTAAAGATTTTAAACCCATAAATCTGTATGTTCCAGTCTACCTTTATGCCACTATGTCTTACATGTTCCTTTTCCATCTTCCTGCCATTTTATCTGTAGAAAAAGAAGTAGATCTGCTGTTTCTGTTAGGGAAAAGATCAATTTTGTAGTGTACTTCTGAAAATCTAAGGGGAAGAAGATGAAGTTGACCATTTTCATGTGCATTCTTTGAGCAAATATGCGTGTGAAGAAACCATTCTGGGCCTGTACTGTGAGCACTGAGTGGGAGGATTAAGCTCTTATGGGAAATCTGGAATGATCTGGTATAGCCTGAGAATTTTTGGATGACAAAAAAAGCACCTTCCAAGAATTGCATGCAAGCTGTACCTGCTCTAGAACATGTTATCAGCAAGATGAGCACAGCAGAGGAGCACACCACGGTAGCTCCCTGGATGTTTACCACTGTGGATTGTTATCAGATGGTGTACTGTATGTCAGTCTGGTATCAATTCTATCAATTTAAATAGAATTTAATTTTTTTATAATAGTGCCAGGCTAGAGTGTGGAAACAAACATCTAGTGTCCTCTTTGGGTGGGGATCTGATATATAAAGTTCATTTCAGGTAGGACAGGACATTTCAATGCTTATTCCGTGGTCTGTACTGATACTGCTTACTATGGCACAAAGTGATAGGTTGGAGCTATAAGTACATGTTGCTAAGAAAAGAGATGAGACTGCAAAACAAACATGAAAAGCTGCAGAACAATTGGAGGAGTCATTGCAGAGCTGGGCATGAGTCAAACTCATATACAAGGCAGAAAATTCTTTACTTTATTCTGAATTTCCTGAAACTATCAGTCCCATTGCACACAAGTCTCATTGAGAACAGCAAGATGTTGTTCATCTGATTTGGACAGTGTTCAAAAACTGACAAGGAATTAAGAGGAATTCTCTTTGCTGTACTTCAAACCCCTTGTGAGACATCAGATTTCTTTGATCTCCTTGATCACTGGGAAAAACATCAGTATGGCAGTACTAAGGATGTAAAACAATAGCCACAATAGTGATTAACAGTGATGGGGTGGGGGTATTTTTGGGGGGAGGAGTTTGGTGTGGGGTTTTATGGAGGCTTTTTGGTTGTTTTTTTGTTCTTGTTAGTTTATTATTTTTTTTTTAATTAGGACAAATAATCATTTATCTGGGAGTCTTAATCTGGATTTTTTTATTATATAAAATTGTTGAAATTAAACATTCTGTGGATCTACTTAATAATATAATGAGCAGTCATTAATATCCATTTGGTACACTTTTGAGGCAGTATTTAATAGAAAATAAGGAATCACCCCACTGATATATACAGTACTATAAATGCGATGCTATACTGAGTTAAATGCATTTCTTTTTTTTCATTAATTTATTTATGTGTCTGATGAATGTGTTCTTGGCAATATTAAAGTAGGAAATGGGCCTAATTATTGCATGAAGGTTACCTTTTTTTGAGCTGTTTATAATCAGGAAAGTTGCTGATGCACAGTGAGGTATTTATGTTATGTGGAATCAGAGACACACCTCTCCTGTCTGTTTTTTATGTATCTATGTTTGGTAATTACTCATTTCCTGAACAGATTTATGTAGAAAGCTTCCAAGAGTCTGCTGCTTGACTACAGATTTTTAGAAGAAAGGGAGTATGTGGGTCTGGGTGAATAGAATTCCACTGCAGCTACATCCAATAAATAATTTTATCAGATAAGAGAAGACCTATGATATATTTCCTAGTGCTTGTGGAAGGAATAGAGGTAGTACCCAGCCTGTGATTTCTTGCATGCAGTGTAGCTCATGAACCTGGAAATCATTGTCTCCAGCCTCTACTTAATGACCTTGCCTTCAGAAAGAGGGCCTAAAAAGATGCAGAGAGAGAGAGAGCATTTTTTTCCTGGAAGTGTCTACTAAGGCTGTCATTGCTCTCTTTCACTGACACAGGATGTGGCACTGTAAGGTGCTGTCCTGCCCTCCCTTCTCATTTATTGCCCCACCTGGTGCTTCCCTTGCATTCATTGCATGCTCAGCTCAGTTCTCCTCCCCTCCCTGCTGTTGTGCTGCTTCACTCACAGCCAGCTGTGCACCAGGACACTCGTCCCTTGCCTCTACATCTGTCCTACACAGCAGGCATGACCCTCCTGCCACCCAACTGGACAAGTACAGAGGGTGTACAAACCCCACATTAGACAACTCTTGGAAAAAAAATGAGAGTTTCTGCATCTGTGGTCTTTTGAGTTTCTGATTTCATTTGTAACTGCTAGAACTTGCAAAGAATCTTATCTTTAGGACTTAGCTTGCCAAATTGTTTTTATTTTAGCTGAAAGAGTTTAGGATGCTGATATTTTCATTCTGTTAACCAAATTATTCACATTGATGCTGCCACCTGTTTTGTTGCCATATATTAGGTGCTTATGAAATGGTTAACACTACATTAAAAAAGTTGGAGTTCAGTTCAGTTAGGTTGGTATGATAATTTTGCAGTAATGATACTTTGCTGAATAATGTCCTCCAAAATGTTATTTGTTCATGTAATAGTTGTTCTATTGTGTGTAGTTTTGTTAACATTGAATGTGTCTTTATTTTCTGATAACAACTTGTACATCCCTCTTTCTGGGAGAAGTTACCAAAGGGGAGAGAGGAGTCGTTCTCCCAGTGGGAGATGACTTTCCATCATCACAGATAACTCACTGCCAGAGCAGACCATGTAACTGTCGAAAATACAAAGGAACATTGTTGAAACATTTTTCTTCAGTCTCAGGTGACCCCTTCAGTGTTATTATAAGGTAGGATTAAGCATTTTAAATACAGAACCTTTCATAAGGATTACTGTCTAGTTTACTTTGTGTATCTTTTAAATATGTAAATCTTGGTGATGATAGTAGCACTGTTTACTGTGATAGAAACATGTAGTACCATATAATTTTAATTTGAAAAACTAGAAACAGGAGAGAGCTACACAAAAACCTATCAAGAGCTGGTAGGATTTGTATGATTATTACCTGCTTAAAAAAACAAAAAAAGTAAGTTTGAGTGAATTAAGAAGCAATTTTTCAAAAGAACACTCAAGAAGAAAGGCACAAAATTTAAAAGCATGGTCTGAGACTGTCTTGAATATCCACCTCAGCTGAATCAAGTGAATCAAAAGCCTTTTTTCTACCTTGTATTATGTGGGTGTGCACATGCACACACGCACACACAAACACATGTGTAAAGTTACCCTGTTGGTAGCTAAGGGTCATTTAACAGAATTAAAGCAATTGAAATGAGTTTCCTCTGAACCAGAATCTGATATGTTCCTGGGATTGTTCTTTCTGATATGTCAAGTTGAATCAATACCAAAGTAAACGTCCTGAATTTGGTTGTTACTACTTTGGTGTCTTTGTACAATCCATAGATGACTTAAATTGAACTTGAAACTCTCATTTCAAATGAGCTTGGGTTTTCACTCTTCTCAAGGCCTTTGTCATACAGGGCTATGGAGGAATTATCACATGGTAAGTAGTGCTAATCTAGTGAATAAACATAATTAGCTTAATCAGCCTCATTTCCCCCCCCCCCCCCCCAAGTTCTTAGTTTTCTAGTTTAAAAAGTGTTCTGAATAAAAATCTTTTCAGCTATATTTCACAGCTCTATTTCTAGGCTTTCTTGCAACAACAACAACAAATTATCGTTGTAAAGATAAAATAAGCAAAAAGAACAGAAAACAAATGTCTCCCTAGTCCCATGGTGTCCTTCCTCTGGTAAAGCTTTAGGCCTGCAAATTTCTGTGGCTGCCTGAACAACACAAAACCCCACACAGCTCCTCTGGTTGCCTACAAAAATCTCCTTTCTGGAATGTGCTCTGTGCCCAGATGCCTCCTGGACAGTATTTCTTCTGCAAGCTCTTCCCTATCATTGCTTCTACCTTCTCACCCTTTTCCCTATAAAAATCTCCCTTTGCTTGAAAAAAGATTCCAAGTGATGTGTGACAGCCACAAAAAGAGGCATTTTTTTTCCATATCCAGCCGCAGCATTTTGAACAATGCATGCAATGCATGTGTGTAAGAAACAGTAACAAATGAATACTTATTTTGCTACTGTTAAAGATATGATTGATGAAAGCCTTCAATCAAAGTCACCAATTAAATCTTTTAGGTAGTTGTATTCCTTGCTTTTACAAAAAGTTAGAAAAATTGTAAAATTTTGTATTAAACCATCTCTTAGATATTCTATCCCAGTAATTATGGTTATATTTATAGCTGAATGACTGTTATTATTTCATATAATCAGGCAGCTTTAATTATATGTGCGGTACATTGCTTACCTCCATGACCACTCCACTAAAACTCCTTTGTCTGCTTTCTTTCCCAATATAGTTAACACTAGTTGCGGCTAAACAGGCCATCATGGTTGTATCTAAGCTAGTCTGCAAGCACCAACTTTTCCTGTGTGTTTTCTGATGCTATCCACTTAGGCTTTCAGGAAAGCAGACAGGGAACTCTTTGTTTCCATCAAAGTTAAGTATTTAATGTCCATTTCTGTGTACTTGGCCTCTACTAGCTTCCTCTGCAAGACAAAATAGTATTCCCTCATGTCCATTACTGTTTTCTTGGCAAATCTACATGCTGCTAATACTGCTCTCTTAAATCACAGGTTCTTGTTCGCTGCATTCGTAGACCCCCAGGGCCAAGTGCTGACTCCTGCTCTGGCTGTATGGGTAGTTTGTAAAATTGTCCTAAACAGGTGCCCAAGGAATGCCTCAGCCTTACACCACTCATTCTCATGCTTACCCCGCCTGATGGATGGCATAGCTTGGGATTGTGTTGCAGCATAAGTGGCACTGGGAAGAATATGGTTGTCTTCTTCCTGGTACCGGTTGCAAGCAGATTCTTGTAGGCAGCCAAGACTTAAAGCGGCCCTGATGTTTGTTATTGTAGGACTTGGCTACCCCAGACATGGCAGAGGTAAAGGTGGTACTAAGGCCACTTTGGGGATTAGATCTGTCAGCTCCACTGTATGGACCACCTTTTAAACGTAAAGAAATTGTTTTTTTTTTATATGAGTTCATAAGGAAACAAATATATATAAAATAAACAAATAAATAAATAAATAGATCTGGGAATATAAATTCTGACGGTATGGACCTATATGTTTCTGTATAATGATGTACTATGCATTTCTATATAATTCCCATTCTGAAACGTGTGCACATTGAAGTAAAAATAGAACTTTTCCATTAAAAATAAGTGCACGTCCAAGACTGCCTTGTTTAAGCACTGGTAATTTTAAGATAACTCTGAGATAGGGATTAAGGGATTTAGACAAGTAGAAATTAAAAACTCCCAACACCAAACCTTATGAGCAAACTGAGCTTCAGGTGTGGAACCCAGATAGTTACCTGGTCTCCATCTGAAGTACACAGAACGGGTGAGATTGGAAGTGGCTTCAAGAGGTCATTGGCTCCACCTCCCCTGCTCACACAGAGCTGCCTAGAGCTAGTTGTCTAGGTGTATATCCAGATGGATTTTTAATATCTCCAGGAATAGAGACTCTACAACTTCTCTGGGCAAGCTGTTGTATTGCATGGTCGCCCACACAGTAAAAGGGTTTTTTCATATAAAGTCTCTGCTTTTTCAGTGCCTATTGCCTCTTGAATAGATAGCATAGATGTCATTGCTCATTCATACAGGGGTTTAGAGCTTAAAATACAAGAAGACCTTCAATTTCTAATAATAATTAACCATTTTTGTGTTTGAACAAAAGGTGACGAAGAGCATGACTCCAGCCAGACCTATTGTTAGAAAACAGACTGAAAAGATGTGTCCCCATATCTATTTTATGGACCACGTAATCTAAATACACAAAATGGTATGGGAAACAAAATTATAAATTCATCCCCATGCTCAAGAAGTTGAACCTGAGTCTTCTGCTACTTCAATAAGTGCTCTTAGTGTACCTTCTGTGGTTTATTGCTACTTTTTGCATGGCACTGGCTTTTCTCAAAGTTTACAAAAAGCCAGATGATTTTACTAGGATAGTATCAGTGAAACTAGTATGCTTTTCAGTGAGGCTTCTCACCATACCTAGAGTACCTGACTCACCAGGTAACTCTTGGTTCACTTGGAATCTAGGCAGAGCAAGCTCCTCACTGTCATGCGAATGGAAGAATCATTCACACCTTGCCACAATGACCACATATCGCCCTAGAGAAAAATTGTCTGCGTTTAGTTTTACCTGCTGTATGGATGTAATGTAATAGAAACACCAGTGGAACTCTGCAATAGATGGTCAGTTCTAAGCCCTGGATTGTCCACCCATGTTATGGTATTGTCTTGAGTACTTGTCTTGGAAAGGTTTATGGAGAGGCATGGTAGAGGCCCAAGCATGATGTAGACTGCTGTAACTGAGAACAATACAGAAAGGGATTAACTTGACCACCAAAGACAAAAAGGCCACAGTAGGATGTATACCTCTGTTCTTTGGAAATAAGTGTTCAACTACCTATTTAGTCATGAAAGAAGAGAATACTTAGCTAACTGTGGAAAAAGACTAACATTTTTCTTAGTTTTCATTAAAGGTCCAACTCAGCAGGTTTATCTGCAGTCTATCTTCTGTGTAAACTGAGTCTGGGCAGATTTCTCTTCCTTTGTTGTTCAAACAGGTGCAGATTTTAGAATATCTCTATTCAGGCTTTATTTTTAATCCTCAAATTTAAATAAAAGTAATCACATAATAACACAGACATGAATAGTTTTTCTAATGTTCATGTCTGTCAGTCAGTTTAATGTTCTGTCTACTTATAAAAGTGTCTGTATCCTAGTATAAATAAGGCTCTGTACAAAAATGCTTTGAATTTATGCGTGTTGGCTTCATATTCAACATGAAAATGATATTGCTCATGATATTGTGTTAGTCTTTCTATCTTTAAAGCAGATTTTTGCCTTTTGGAGTTCTACTGTTCTGCTGTCTACTGAGCTCACTGTCTGATATTTAAAATTGCCTAAATTAAAAAAAGAAATAATGTTTAATTATACTAATGTATGTTGTGTTCATGCAAAGTTTGAAAGTAGGAGAAATTAAGTGTTTTATCAGTTGTGTGAAAGTTACCAATAATTCTGTATGGTAGCTAGTTTTCAGTTCTTGGTGTAATTCAACTGCATATTTTATCATTGGTGTAACCTATGCACAGTATTTTCTAAAAAAGAAAATTTCCCATGTGAATTCTGAATTCTTGTGATGTAAAAACTCATAAAAAGTGGTCATGACACTGTTGTGAATATCCTGCATGCGGCTGGAGAACTATAATAGCTAAGCTCTGATTTCAGAAATTACCTAGATGTAATAAAACAGGGCTTCCAAAGAGTCTTGTCAAAGGGACACTGTAACTGTCATGTTGTCAAAAACAGGAGTGCTGATATTTTCTGTCTTTATATTGCTCCATGAAATCCTCCTAGAGATAATCATCTTAATTATATTGATCTTTTGGGAATACTGATAAAGTTAGATGATAATGAGCTGTTAGCTGAGCAGGGGCAGCTGTAAGCCTTTCATGGACTTTTTCCAAATCCCTAAAAATATTGAGATAACAAAATACAGGTAGCATCATGCTCTTTCTCTAGTAATACCCTCTTTGCTAAGTCTTTTTTCACCTCATTATTCTGACATTCATCAGCATAAATAGACTTTGTTTTTTCATAGATGCTACAAAAGAGTTATTTGACAAATTCTCTAAGTCGTATTTTGTGATAAGGAAATGTTAAAAAAAACCTCAGAAGGGTAGAGAATACAGTTTTAGCTGAGAGTCTAAAGCTGGTTTAGTTCTGCAAATTGGTGCAATTCACAATGCCTTTTTTTGTTTGTTTTTTGTTTGTTTGTTTGGGGTTTTTTTCTGGTGTGCTTGATCTATAGGCAATTTATGTCCCATCTACAGGAATGCCTGCATGAATACTAACACATATGATTTTTGTGTCATTAATTGTTGGGTTGCTGTGTTTTGTTTGTTTGGGTTTATTCTTTTAATGTGGACACAATGCAAAATAAGTAATGATGTCAAATCACTCAAATTCTTGAAATGGTGGCCAGTAGAACTACTGTTACACTTGCACTCCCTTGGTATTGTAATTTAAGTTTACTGTACTTTGATAGAACTTTGGCCATACTCCACAAAACTTTGCAGCTGTCTGCTTGGATTACATCTAGCAGCAAATTAAATAAGACAACATGGTCGTATTTATTTATTTATAAATGTCTGTGAAGGAAAATAGGTAGAGAATTCCACAGGTACACACAAACCACACATTCATATGATTGTAAATAAACAGATTTAACAGGAACCAATATAACTATTAACTGCCATGTTCCTCTGATTTTACACCAATGTGAGTGAAAATTTAATGATTGTTAACGTTTTTTCAGGTAAGAGAAGGCTGAAACATTTAAATTTATCAAGTTTTAATATACCGAACTCAAATACTTTAATACTGACTATTAAAATACAGAGTTATTCCAACCTTTTTCCTCCTGTTCCCTCCTCTCTGAAAATATGTTTGATTGGTCATGCAGGCATACATACATGTCTAGTGTTTGTGTGAGGCTGTGTGAAAATACAAGTTGGGCAGATATCTCATGTACAGATTATAATTTCTTAATTTATGTATAAGGTAATTGACATTAGTTTGATGGCATATATATAGCTGAATAGAAGACCATCTTGGGTAGTTGAAATAAAGTGGAAAGACTATGAAGCAGTGGTGTTTGTCCTGAATCTAACTGTTGTAAGAGAAATTTCATATGATACATAATCTTATGAGACACTGGTTCTTGAATATATGGTCTGACTTTCTGAATAGAGCTACCTTGCCAGCACTGCTACATTTTCCCTTTGCCATACCCACATAAGGATGGAAATTAAATTTTTCTTTTTATCTTCAGTGACTCAGAGGCAAAAATATTAGTGCTGTATGTAAAGAAATGTATATACAGTTCCAGAAAGTGTGTTAGAAATTGACTTCAGGGAATCTATTAACTTGCAAGCATGGTAGGTTCCCAAGTGTAATTTATGGTTTGCAGAAATATGGGATGTTCATTGTCATCCTTTTTCTGCTGCTAGAAATTATGTGTGTGGGGGGGTCTGAATTTATCATTTAGTCTATACAGAGGTAAGGTCAACAATGCCTAATCATGTAAGACATATACCTTAAGATACTTTTATTTTGAAGCATCTCAAGATGGAGAAGATTAAGATTACATGATCCTAGATGACCTTCATTTTAAATGCAAATTCTAAACAGCAGAATTCATAACAGGGTTTTCTCATCCTGCCTTTTCCCCCCCTTTAGATCACGTGTGTGTGTAAGCACATGTGTGTATGTATAGAAGTTTATTTGCCACCGTTCTCCACTGTATTATTTCTGGCAGTACTATGAAAGGGTGATTGGGTAGAAAAAGTGCTCAAGAAGCTCTAATAGATTTCAATCCCATCTGCCTGCTGCTCTGTTTTGCTCTGAGTCAAGTATTTTTTTAAGCTGATAATTGAAAACCTATCTTGTTCTTACAGAATGGCTTTGCTGTTGTAAGGCCCCCAGGCCATCATGCTGAAGAATCAACAGCCATGTAAGTACCAGGGAATATTGCCCATCTTGGAGCACTAAGGTTACTGGCAATCACCTGCATTGTGCATGTCTCTGAAGAACTGTAATTGTTAGCAGATGACTGAAAAGGCTTTCTAGGTACTCCCAGAAGCAGATTTATGGCCTCGGAGATCACATAGCATTTTTAAAAATGCTCTGAACATTATTTATAGCTGTTTTCCTGACTGATTTGCTTTCTTATTTCTGTTCTTCTCTATTCCACAGGGGGTTCTGCTTTTTTAATTCGATTGCAATTACTGCCAAATACTTGAGAGACAAGCTAAATATAGGCAAGATATTGATTGTAGATCTGGTATGTATTCTTGGCAAGCATCACACTCACAGTGCATCTAGATAAAAGATCATGAATTTGTATTTATAAGCCTGACTTTCCTGCTTTTAATACCTACAAGTAATAAAGGTGTGCATTTCCTCTGATTTTGGGAACTCATTAAAGCCAGGATGGCAGTACTGAAGCTATAAACATCTATGTTTCACTTTAATGGTGTTAACTGCAATTTAATGAGAAGAAGGCACAGATCAGGGCAACTTTTATGGTCCTTAAATGAATTGATACTTCCACTGTTAAAATAACCCTACAGAACTCAAGTTTACTTTTCCCTACAGAATAGGAACTTTAAGTAGTCAGATATTCTTTAAAGAATGTTGTTGCATTGGTAACATTGACCACTCTCCCCAGTTCACAATGATTTGACTTGTTGTGTAACTTTTATATTATTAAAAAATCAACAGGTCATTTCCCCCAAGAAGTTTTCTAGTCATGTATGCCAGTTTTTGGTGGTTCCCTGAAGAAAAGCTATGTGATTAAAAATCCACTTCATTGGATTAGTCTTGTATTTTAATAGAAGGCATTCTTACACAATACTTAATACATTTAACAAATGGATTATTTTAATGCAGATGACATTTGGCATGTTGGCTGTATTATTTTCATGAATAATGAATTGGAGCTCTGCCTTGCACTTAAAGGATCAGCCCAATGCACAGCCCAAGGAAAGCTGAATGCTGATTTATGGGCACCATTTTTGTTTTCCTACAGTTCATGACGAGGTGTAATAGGGTGTCTGACAAAGCATAGACAGGAAATGAACCCTGGCATCAAAACCTAACCTGTTACATCTGCACTTAATTAATTTTTGCAGGTGATAAAAGATTTAAAGACAAAATATGTTAAAGGGTTTTTGAAGTGCAGGGCTTAATAGTCTAAATCTTGTTCATATCTGCACTCATAATTAAATCTTATTGTGGAGTCATGGCCTTACCATCTAGCACTTTTATTCAGTTAAACATGCGTACTGACTGTTGAGGAGAAGCAGAGAAAGGGGGAGTGTGGTAGAAGGAATGGTAAGTGAAAAATGAGTGGCAGACTAAGTATATGTGTAGATTAAATATTCTTAGAATGTTTTTCAAATATTTCTCAGATTGTTCTACTGTCGTTTAGAGACATAATTATAAACTGCCAGAAGCTATTATTTCTGAAAAATTCACTTCTACTGTATGTTATGTCTGTTTGCTGACTTGAATCTTTCAGTTCATTGCTATAAATTCTGGCCAAAAGTGAACTCTGTTTATTCTCATTTTTTAATAGGAAAAGCTTACTCAAAGTTTGTGAATGTTTTTAAGTCTTTTTTGCCTGTAAATATTAATTTGCCTTGCTGGGAAAAGAAAACACTTCCCTTTGACATTATTAGGCAATAAGTACTTAGAAATTCAGCTTGTTTTTCAAGGCATGGTTAAATGTGCAAATCATTACCTGTGCAAATGATTACCTGAGAAGCTGCCTATCTTTACCCAGGAAAATAGAGAGGGAATTTTCAGACTTTCTGCAACTGTCCCATTGACCTGAATAACTCAGTGGGTGAAAAGGAAGAAATATGTGGCTGACACAGATGACTTGATTCCTGGAGCAGTTGCAGTCCAGTCCCTAGTCTGCTCCATGGTCACAGCATTGATGTACAAAAATTCATATGGAAAGTTTCTTATGCATGCAAACTATGGATAAATCACAGGCCAAACTGAATGAATGAACAAGTTAATAGTGATGTCTTTATTCCCACCAACAGAGTTTGGGGCATCTGAAGGAAATAATGGAATTGCAGATGTTAGACTTGAAATTAACCTTTAAGATTGTATTTTGATAGTGACTAGCACAGCAGGACCCCATGCAAGTTGGCAGCTATACATGTTACTACAATATAAATATTAAAAAGTAATATCCAGTCCTACACACTAAAGTGTGCTCTACTTACAAATTAAGTATAGCCCTCATAACTGCTACATGTCTTCGTATATAAATTCTTAACTTTTTGTCAGTCTTCTCTTCATCTATTTATATCTATTTATATCTATTTATATCTATTTATATCTATTTATACAGTAAAATAAAATACCTATCTGACAGGATTTTTTCGTCATTCCACCGTCTGCATAAATCTCTGGTTTTGAATATACTCTGGATACATTTAATCTACTAAGGGCAGAATGTGAACTCATTTCCCACATGCTAATATACACAGTCTTAAAGAACACATTCCTTTGTCTAATCAGAGAAGTTACTGCTCTTCAAAAAAGAGATCTTAGTGGAATTAAAGTTTAGACAAGAAAGTTAGCTTCGATATTTGTATAATAATAAAAAGTAATAAGGAAAAAAGATCTCTCTATTCCCCCTTAACATTTTTCATTCTGTTTTGGAAAGTGTTACGACAAGAATATATTTAAAACCCTAATTATGTATGGGAAAGAAAGACTAATTAAAAAATAACAAAGTGAAGTCCCAGTACAGTGTCCCTCAGATCTATCTATGTGCCCAGCTTAGCTTGTCAGGTTGTTGAAATCCTCATTCCAGGATCACCCATACTTGCAGTTATGCTAGCAGGCATGTGAGTTTGTTTTGGAGTAAACCAATTAACTCTGTCACAGCTGAAGACTGAATGGGATTCTGGGCTTAGTCTGTGTGCCAGATTTTACTTCCTTTGCCAGTCAGAACCATCTAACACGACACTGGTTTCTTTGAAATCTTCAACAGCCTCATACCAGCGTGTTCTCCTTTGCACGTCTCATGTGTTACATTTAACCCTGGCATTAAGTCACAGTTGGGCTGTAACTCCATCCTCATGTTGTTTCAAGTACTTTCAACATAGAAAAGAAAAGAAACTCTTATAATGTGACCCACAGGTCCCAGAGGATGTTCAAGTCAAGCACAATGCAGTACAAGTAGGACTCAATCAATGTAGAGAGTTCTGAACAATGTGGGTGAAACTCATGGGCTTCTTCAGCTGCCAAGGGGGACAAGCAATGTTCAGTGCTTGCTGTGCTATTGGCAGTGCATACCTTGAGATACAACTTGAGCCTTCCTGGAGTAGGGCATAGTGAGGAGAATGTGACTTCTCTTTCACGGACACTAAATTGGATTTAGACCTCATAACATTTGTAAAATAAATACAGAATGAGTGACAATGACAGTGTTGCCATTCAGCATACTTTGTCTGTCTCCCTTAATTCTCTAAATCAGAAATTTCAAAGGGATGGCTTAAAGGACAAAAATAAATAATATCTATAACTTGTCAGCTTCTTAGAAATGCCAGTGAAGAAACATTTTTGGGTTTGTTTTCTTGGGTTTTTTTGTTTGGTTTTTTTTTTTACTTTTACTGAAAGGCAAATGGATTTTCTGTTTTCACTTGTAAAATTTTTGTGTGTCTAACCACATAGAATAATAGTGAACTGTGAAAACAAACTAAAAAAAAAGGAAATGTCTGCATCACCAGCCTTTATTATATAGATATACTGTCAAGCATTTCTTCGTCAGCATTTTATTTAATGACAGAATTTTATTCACTGTCATTATATAATGTTTGAAATATGGAGATTGGCCAAG